>NW_024742051.1:227500-390000 GCF_018991925.1 Homarus americanus | reverse complement strand
GGCGGCCTTGGAGACCACGTCCACGTGTACACACCCCGCCCGGCCTCCCAGTGTGGCCTCCTCCAACCAGGGCAGCAGCTGTACCTCTACCGTCACCTGCGAGGCCAGCCTGGCGTCCTCCTCTACCTCCCCGGAGGCCGGGGAAGGCAGGAGGTCCAGGGTGTACTGGACGCTGTGCCCACGACCACGACGCCCACCCGCACGCCCGTGGAGAGCCCCGTGGGCGGTCTCATGGGCGGGGGTCGAGGCTGTCCCTGCTACATGTGGGTGGTGTGAGCTGGTGAGGGCGTCCTGGAGGTAGTATGGGCGTGTAGAGGCGTCCTGGGTGTGGCGTAGGCGTGCAGGGGCGGCGGTCAGGAGGGTGAGGTTACCGTGGCGGGCGTGGGCGTGATGGGTGGCCTCAGGCACGGGCGCGGGGCACACGTGGGCGGCGACCACGAGCAGCAGCAGGAGAGTAGCACCCGCCCGCCCACTGCCGCCGCCCATACTACTGAGTGGGCGGGATGTGGGCGTGTGGGCGGCGGTGGGTGGTGCCTGGGTCGGGTGGGCCGCCTCCCACCCACCCCGGGGGCATGGTGTACGCTCCCTTGAGGCCGCCCACCAGGGTGTCGGGGCGGTCAAGAGGGCGGGTTGTCACAGTGTGTGGGCGGCCGAACTGAGGAGTATCATCAGCCTACACTGTCAACCTCACACCTGTCATACACCAAAAGGTGGGCCTGTCAAGCGGTGGGCCTGTCAAGCGGTGGGCCTGTCAAGCGGTGGGCCTGTCAGGCGGCGGGCCTGACAAGCGGTGGGCCTGTCAAGCGGTGGGCCTGTCAAGCGGCGAGCCTGTCGTGCGGTGGATTTGTCAAGCGTTAAGTATCAACAAGTTTCGCTGTCAAGTTCTGAGCTGTCAAAACTGGCCAGTCAAATGGTTAACTGTTAAGAAGTGTGTCTGTCAGGTGCTGAATTGTCAAGAGGTTGGCCTGTCAAGGGACCAGTTGACACAGACAGACTGTCACGAGGAAGAGCTACTACCAGTCAGGACTGTCATGGCGAGAGACTGTCAAGGGATGACTGGGTGCTTAAAGGTGAAGCTGTCAAGTAACAAATCCGTCAAGAGTTAGTCAGGCTGTTAACTGTGTAGCGATACACTTGTCAAGCGGTCTGACTGTCAAGTTATTTAAACGTCACGGTGTCAAACTGTCAAGAAATTAACCAGTTAAAGATCAGGACTGTCAAACGATGGATCTGTCAAGGCACTGAACTGTCAAGAAAATAATGACAGCCAGATACAAGAACTGTCAAGAGGGTGTGTAACTGTCAAAAAATGGTACCAGTCAAATACAAGAACTGTCAAGAAAATCGTGCCAATCAGATAACTAGACTGTCAAGAAGGCGTGTAACTGTCAAGAAATCGTGCCAGTCAGATAAATGGACTTTCAGGGGGCTAAACTGTCAAGAGTGTGTGCGTAGCTGTCAAGAGATGAAACTGTCAAGAATTGGGTAGTCAGTAAAGTACGTCAAATGTGTCAAGGATTCACAGCTGATTGGTGCCAAGGTGCGTCGGCAGCTCTATGCACGTAAACTCTCACAATATCAAAATCAGTCTACTTTTTGTGACACCCTGTAGACTTTCAATCACTGTATCCTGTAGTTGTAAATAATCACTGTAGTTCCGTAGCAATGACTGAAGCACTGTATCTCGTCACTGTATTTATGTAGTTATGGTTGAATCACTGTAACTTGTCACTGTATAATAAAGCTAAATACCGCTGTAGCATCTATGGTAACTCAGCCACTGTAGTCGATACCTGTAGCACTATAGACCGTCACTGTATGAAACCAAAGACTTGTACCGTCACTGTAACCTGACACTGTAACTTATCACTGTATTAAGACTCCTCATTTAACCACCCAGTCACTGTATTTCTGTATTATGTAACTGAAGAATGTAATTACCTCACTGTACCCTGTAATTATACCACTGTAGTTCACTGTAACGAAACCACAGATACAGTGATACCTCTATTTAGCGGAATATATAGCGAAGAAATTCCGTTATATCGAGTGTTAGATGAGAAACCTTTATATGACGAACTATATTGAAGACAGTCCGTTATATCGAGGGTCTGTTAGATGAGAAACCTTTATATAACGAACTTTATTGAAGAGTCCGTTATATCGAGGGTCTGAGATATGAAACCTATATATAACGAACTATATTGAAGACAGTCCGTTATATCGAGGGTCTGATAGATATGAAACCTCTATTTAACGAACTATATAGAGAAGAGTCCGTTATATAATACCCCTATGTAATGGATTATATGGAGAAATGTTCGTTATATGGAGGTGAATGTTGCTGTGTTCCAATAATGTTACGAGACTTGACGTGAGTAAGTGCACAATCTTTTAAAAGCATTGATGTTTATGTTGTTTTAACTTTTATCTTTCTTTCTTTATTCATCTCTCTCTCTCTCTCTCTCTCTCTCTCTCTCTCTCTCTCTCTCTTTCTCTCTCTACCTTTATTTTCCTAAAGGTATAATAAGGACTTTTTAAAACAATAAAAGGCGCAGGTAATTTCGTTTCAATTTCCGAGGCGACCAAGTTTGTGTGTAAATGTGAGCCATTATTGTGTGGCCTGTGATGGGGGAGGGAGGAGGAGGAGAAGTGAACGAGAGAAATGGAAGCCAAATGGAGAGTGAGGGAGGAGGATGAAGGAAGGAAAGGTAGGAATGGAGGGAGGGAGGAGAGGAGGTAAGGGAAGGAAGGAGTGAAAGAAGGAGGAGAAGCAATGGAAGAAGTGAAGGAAGGGAGACAGAGTGACAGAATGGGAGAGGAAGATGGGAGGTGGAAGGGGGGGAGGGGGGAGGGGGGAGGGGAGAGGGGGAGTACTTAGCTTTGGTTAGTCTGTCCACGAAAATTCCCTATAATTCGTCAGTAACGTCAACAGGAGTTAGTATTCGTCAGCAACAGGTAATTCAGGTCAGCAAAGTCAGGAACTAATATTCGTCAGCAACGTGAGGAGTCGGTATTCGTCAGCAACGTCAGGAGTCAGTATTCGTCAGCAACGTCAGGAGTCAGTATTCGTAAGCAACGTGAGGAGTTAGTATTCGTCAGTAACGTCAGGAAGAGTTAGTATTCGTCAGCAACGTCAGGAGACTCATATTGTCAGCAACAAGTAATTCAGGTAAGTTAGTCTAAGAGAAACACCTATAATTCGTCAGCAACGTCAGGAAGTCAATATTCGTCAGCAAACGTCAGCAACACGAGGTAGGTAGAATGAGTGACGGCCCAGCACCACTTTTCACTCATGAATGTCAGCAAGTAATGTGTTTCACTAAGCTGACGGACGGGCTGACACCTCGACACTCTCCCGTAATTAAAAACTCTGATTCTGTTACGATTTTTTGGGGGATGTTTTTAATTAATTTGACCTTTTAAAGTAATTTTTATTTGTTTGTTTATATACTGGGAATAATAGTCATACATACATACCATACATACATACATACATACATACATACATACATAGCACATGGAGTTTCATTCAGATACGTTCTCTCTCGCCCTCTCAGGTCAGCAGGTCACCCTCGTTCCATTATCTAACAACATAATCGACCCCCCCCCGCCAAGCCACTACATCGCTAACTCACTTCAAACTTCGCGAATTCAAACTCCTGCAACACTAACACGGCCTCCTTCGCCAACTCAGAGCTCGCCAATTTGATCTCTCGGTCTCAAGAGCTTATGAGCTAAAATGCCTTAACTCGAGATGTTGACAAAAGGTGTTATTGTTTATATTGTAAGCCGTGACGGGATGTAACGCCTGCTGTGATTGGTGGTGTTCATGGTGAGTGGCCAATAGGTTGTAACGCCTGTTCATGATTGGTGAATTAGCCTTGGGGAGAATGGAAGGTGTTTTGTTATTGGTGGAACGTATGATCATTATTATTATTATTTTAAAAGTAGTAGTAGTAGCATTAGTAGATAAGTACAAGTAATAGTAGTAGTAGTAATAGTAATAGTAGTTGATAAGTAGAAGTACCGTAATAGTAACAGTAGTAATAGTAGTAGCAGTAGTAGTAGTAATAATAATAATAGTAGTACAGTAGTAGTAGTAGTAGCAGTAGTATAGAAGTTGTAGTAGATAAGTAGTAGTAGTAGTAATAATAATAATAATAATAATAATAATAATAATAGTAGTACAGTAGTAGTAGTAGTAGCAGTAGTATTAGAAGTTGTAGTAGATAAGTAGCAGTATAAGGTATGGTTATTGGGGAGCTGGAGGCCATTTAAAAAAAAGTAATATTAGTAGCTTTAGTAGATAAGTAGTAGTAGTTATAGTAGTAAGTAGAAGTAGTAATAATAGTAGTTTTAGAAGATAAGTAGCAAGTAGTAGTAGTAGTAGTAGTAGAAATTGTAGTAGATTAGTAGTAGTAGTAGTAGTAGAAGTAGCAGTAGTTGTAGTAGTAGTAGCAGTAGTAGTAGTAGTAGTAGAAGTAGTTGTAGTAGTAGTATTGTATATTATGTTCAACTATTAACACTTTATTATTATTATTATTGTTATTATTATTATTAAGGTCAGATTAACTATTAAAAATAATGTTATTCAATTGTAGTGTATATCATTCAAATGTTCAGTTATTCATAAGTTCACTATTATTCAGCACAGTTATTCAATTTGTTCAATATTATCCAAAATATTCAATGTTCTTCAAATGTAAAATGTTCTTCAGGGGTTAAATATATTTCTAAAATGTTCAGTTATTCATCAATTCACTGTTATACAAAAGTGTTCACCATCAATAACACAAGTTCATCACTAGAACACTCGCTCTTGGTAACTCATAATTGTTCTTCACTTAACCAGTGTTCTGTTCAATCATAACATTGTTCACTGATAACTTTCGCATTTTGATAACTACTACAATAACACTCCTAGGGTAACTAATAGCTAGGATAACCACCTTGCCTATGATAACAGTACTAAGATAACATATTAACACATTGATTCAAATTGTGCCGAGATAACTTTGGCATCTAGGAAAACAGAATTAACGCTCGTTGCTAGGATAACATACGGCTGTTTCTTTCGCTAGGATAACACTAGTTGCTAGGATAACATTCGCTGCTAGAATAAGTCTTCTTTAGGAGAGAACTCAAGGCTAGGATAACAACAGGTGCCAAGATAACATTCGTTGCTTGGATAAGTCTTACGTGAGATAACTATGCTAGGATAACTTACTGCTAGGATAATTAATCCAACAAATATACCAGCAGGGTTTTTGGATAACACTAGGCTTAGATAACTCCTAGGGTGTTGAAAGCTCCCATAGCTAAGATAACATTAGGTGCTAGGATAACACCCAGGTCTCTGATAATCACCATGGCTTGGATAACATTAGGTACTAAGATAACACCCAGGCCTTTGATACCCACCATGGCTAGGATAACATTCGTCTTTAATACATAACATTACGTGCTAGGATAACATAGGATTCTCTCGCACGTCACTAAGATAACACTGCGCTAGGATAACACCCAGGCCTTTGATAACCACCTTGTCTAAGATAACACCACGATAACCACGCGTAAGATGAAGGAAAGGGGGGAGCTGGTTGTGAGGGGGGGATGGTGTAGGGGGAACCCGGGAGCAGCACATAGCTCTCCACGTCCGGAGCCACACTGAGCCTGGAGAGCCACCCTGTTGTAACCCTCCACCCCCCCTTTCATCTCTCCCCTCAGCCAGCATCAGCCAATCAGCGACAGGTGAATGGCGCGATGCGTTCAAGACACCACGAACTGAAATTTATTTAAATTTTGTGTTATTTGTAGCTTCCATAAACGCATAGAATTGGTTAAAGTATTGAGATAGTTTTGTGGCGTAGACCTTCATAAGCCGTCAGTGTCAGCCAATCAGCGTTAAGGAGACATTACGACCTTAAAACTATTTGTATTTTCATTTTTACTAAGCGTTACGAGCCCAAAGTATTTATATTTTCTCCTCTGACGTCACCAATATGACCTCCAGTATCTCCAGGTGACCCCTAGTATCTCCTCGTGGCTTCCAGTATCTCTAAATCGTGGCCTCCAGTATCTCTCCGTGGTCTCCAAAACGTCAATTTAACATTAATTTTGTCTTTAAACACCAAATTATCCAAAAAACATAAATTTCGTCCCCAAACATCAATATATCATCAATTTCGTCACCAAACATCAATATATCATCAATTTCGTCTCAAACATCAATATATCATCATTCGTCCACAAAACACAACCAAACAAAAACAACTCACCAAACATCATATATCATCAATTTCGTCCCCAAACATCAATATATCATCAATTTCGTCCCCAAACATCAATATATCATCAATTTCGTCCCCAAACATCAATATATAATAAATTTCGTCCCTAAACATCAATATACAATAAATTTCGTCCCCAAACATCAATATATCATCAATTTCGTCACCAAACATCAATATATCAACAATTACGTCCCCAAACATCAATATATCATCAATTTCGTCCCTAAACATCAATATATCATCAATTTCGTCACCAAACATCAATATATCAACAATTTCGTCACAAACATCAATATATCAACAATTTCGTCCCCAAACATCAATATATCATCAATTTCTCGTCCGTTAACTGTTACTATTACCTTTTGACAGCTTAAGGACCTATAATTCAGCCATGGTATCTATAATTCACCCTAGCACCTATAATTCAGCCCTCGGAACCCATAATTCAGTCCCATGATCTATAATTCAGCCCTAACACCTATAATCCGTCCCCGCGATATAGTTCAGCCCCAGGACCTATAACTCAACACAGGAATCTATAAATCACCCCAAAGACCTATAATTTACCCTTAAGGACCTATAACTCAACACAGGGATCTATAATTCACCCCAAAAGCCATATTATCCATGCCTAAGGACCTTTAATTCACATCAAGGATCTATAATTCTATCGGGATCAATAATTCAGTCCCCAGAAATTTATCTTCTACCCCCAGCATCTATTAATTCAGCCTACACACCTATAATTCAGCCCCAGGAATTGAATAGGTCACTGCAGCTTCAACTTCAGTAAATATGAACAAGGCTTCACGTCTCCTTCCTGGTCAATTAACTGAAGCCCCGATGGTTCTTCCTCCTCTTCCTTTTTCCTCCTTCCTTCCTCCATTCGTTTTCCTTCTTTTCTTCTTCCTTTGTCTGCCTCTTCATTTTCCATCCTCCTCTTTCTCTTCATCTCTCCCTGCCTTCATCCTCTTCTTTCTCTTCTCTTCTCCTTGCCTTCCTTCCTCCTCCCCATCCCCTTTTCTCTTCCTATTCTTTGATAATTTGTACGCCATTTTTCCTTTCATCTTAGTCTTCTCTCCCTCACTTAATCTCATCTCCCTCACTTCCCATTTTACCTCTTACCTCCCCCACTTCCCATTTTATCTCCCCGTATCCTCCCATAAATCCTCTTCTTCAATTTATTCTTCTCTTTCTCCTTTATCTCTAACCATCTCCTCTTCCTCATTTATTCTTCTCCCTCTTTTTTCCTCTCTCAATCTATGCCTTCAGTCTCTATCCTTTATACTGTCTTTGTCTGTCTATAGTCGATACCATAAGTCAAAAACAAAATAGCATGGGGAACATTAACACACCTTCATATGATCCCAAAACAACATTACCCCAAATGTATAAACACCTTGACATGATCCCAAAACATTACTATCTCAAAAACAAAAGAGAATTGGATGAGGAATGGTTAGGAGTCCTTAAAATGTACATATACTGTAAAGACACCTTGATATTGCCCCCAAAAAATTTACTAACTTAAAAAACAAAAGACAGTCATCAGCAAAATGGTTGAGGTCACAATATATATATATATATATATATATATATATATATATATATATATATATATATATATATATATATATATATATATATATATATATATATATACACCTTAATATGATCCAAAAACATAACTAAAAAACAAAACAGCATCAACAGTGGAATGGTTGATCATTATAACATGTACAACGCCCCAAAAAGTTCCCCCAATATAATTTTACTGTCTGTAGGGAAGACCTTTATCAACACAGAGACAAGCGAACATCAAAATTTAAATCGACTGATCCTCAACAGCATATAGAGAACTCACATATGATGTTTGTCTCTGGTGTGACTGAGTGAATGGTATTAATCATGCAGGAATCATTTGTCTATACCCTGTACTCAGTAAAGGTTGTCTCAGTGTTGATGCCAGGGATTGAGTTCGTAGAAGAGGCCGGCAAAAGCTAAATAGGCATAAGCGACAATAGGCATACTGTACATGTTAAAAGGAGACTTAAATTCCAGCAATAGCAGAAGTCCTCCTATTAAGTTTTCTTGTATAAACTAATAGCAACTTTATAACAAACTTACATAAATACTATTGAATGAACATTATAAATTAACATACTCAGATACATCATATAGTTGTCTACATGTGGAGAGGCTGATGAATGGTGGGAGTAGACGCTGGGAGACACATAAATGGGAAAAAATTAAAACCAAGTCCTGGAGGGTTAAATCATCATCTTCAAAAGGTTAAACCATTATCGTCAGAATTAAAACATTGTAGTTAAAGGATTAAATCATTGTTCGCAGAGGGTTAAACCATTACCTGTATCATCAAAGAGTTAAAACCTCATCGTCCTCAAAGGGTCAAACCATTATCACCAAGGAATTCAAACATCGACAAAGGATTAAACCATCGTCCTCAAAAAGTTAAACCAGGTCAATAAAAAATAATAATAATAAATAACCACCAGGTGTATTATATACCAGATATTGCACCTATGATGCAATGTGTGCCGAGAAAATGACCTCGTGTGATGGGCAACTGTGTACGTTTGCAACTGTGTACATGTGCAAGTGTGTACATGTGCACCTTAACCCAGCACAAACAGAATTAGGATAGTCAAGACTAATCCAAGTCAGTGTTAATCCGGTTCAGGTTAAATGAGGATGACCTGAACATAGTATATAAAGGTGGTTAGGGTCATTACAGGTGTTATGACTCGTTACTTATTCATTTACCTGAGGTCATGGGATGTGTGTAGTAACTTAAGACACAAATATAAGTACACAAACTCATGTCTGTTTAAATACTAACATACATACACACATTGACATGCAGTACAGAAGTGGTTCCTAATCCTTTTCTCTGTTCCCTCTCTTTCTCTCCTCTTCCATCTTTATCAACTTCCTTCTCTTCTCCATCTAGTCTCCATTCTCTTCCTCGATCACCATTCTCCTCTCTACTTCCCTCTTTATCTACCTCCTCTTCCTCCATTAATTATTCTCCCTCTTGCTCCATTTCTTCCCTATGGACACTTAATTTTTTCCCAACCAATAAAAATCATAATGAGAAACAAGACACAAAGAAAACATATTTCTCACTTCTTCCCCCATGAAGGATACATCATAACAATCAACAACTAAATAACTACAGTAACATTTGAATTCATCCAGGGAGTGATTTCAAAGTTGAAGTCAAAATCAAAAGAAAAAAGTCAAATTCACCCCCAAGTCAAAATGAATAGTAAAATCTTATATATTTTAGATTTTCCTTTTTTTTCTCTCTTGCTATGGAATCCAGTTTGAGAGCCAATGACATATACACTACCATGTGCAAATACTTACATACACATACTCTCACACACTAACATATACACATACTCACACACAATAACATATACACACACTCATAGTTTCAACCTACCCGGGATTGAACCCAGGACCACTACACCACACATCACCGTACACACACACACACACACAAGAAGTCATTACATTTGTTTCTGTGTAAATATCGTATAGAAAATTGACATCAGTTGTATAGAAAATTGTGACATCTCTTCTGTTAAATATAGGAAATAATTACTACAAAAAGATTCATTTATTTAATATATATCTATAAAAAAATTACCCTAGAATTGATCTACAAGTAATAATGGTGCGGGAAGCAGCTCCACGGCCACACAGTTCGCTGGATGTGAACAAGTAATAATGGCCCAGGTAGCAGCTCCACGTCCACACAGTACGCTGAATGTGATTGTGATAAAATAAATGAGTTTGTACAAGAAAATCCATCCCAAAAATATAACAACATTCTAAAGTGACAAAATGGTCAATGTTAAAAAGACGTTCAACAAAATGCAACACCACGGCCTCTTTCACACGAGCGTTTCTTTGTTTGTTGCCTGACATGGAAATCAATGGAGTTCAGCAAGACATTACATGAGATGTCCATTCCACTTCATTAATTTTTAAGTCGAGTGACCACATATTGCATGACTTAATATCAATGGAGACTTCAATGGAACCTTTTTCACTCAGAAACCCATAAACTTCCATTTATTTCTAATGTGCCCCCCCCCCCCCAGTGTGAAAGAGGCCTAAGCCATTTCATTGTTCAGACAACATCTACAGGTTCATCCCAGACTTGTTAAGAACACGTTATATCAGGTTCATCTTGTATACTCTACAGAACACACATGATTAGTGTTGCTCTTTGTATTACTTCTCCAACACTGACCATCTTGATTACAAAAGTTTGTCTTGTAAATGACTTAATACGTCACTATCTCATGCACTATGTCTTTACAGGTACGGATCTCAACCAGGGTAACATACTAAATTAATAAAATCACTCGGTGTATTGTTTATCATATAATAAAATATAAATTAGTTTACATTTTCTCTCTCTCTTGTGATTCGATGTTTCCGCAAAGTTTTCCTCACACGAGCACTATTTGACGCAGAGAGAGAGGATTTGTGTCTCTGCGTCGCGTCACTGTACGTTCGAGACATCCGCCACTTTGTTCGATATCCTCGTAAAGCTTCACATTACACGCATTCGTTATTTTGATCCCATGAAGGTAAATTACCACTTTTAACTCTTTTATCGTTCATCTTCACATAAATTATCTTTCCTGTGTTCTGAGTCTTGTTGCTCATAGACAACTTAAGTACGATTGAATTTCTCACGTGTTATTTCTAATGGTAGTTTTTCGTACACCAATGCTGTAGCCGATTGATACTGTACGTCCACGCTCTGTCCTTGATTCTGAAACATTGAAACATTCACTCTGTCCTTGATTCTCAGATAGATTGAACTGTTCACACTCTGTCCTTGCTTCGGAGATTGGTTGAACTGTTCACTCTGTTCTTGATTCTGCGACTGAATGAACTGCTCACACTCTGTTCTTAATTCTCAAACTGATTGAAGCGTTCACTCTGTCCTTGATTCTGAGACTAATTGAGCCGTTCACTTTCTGTTCTTGATTCTGCGACTGACTGAACTGTTCACTCTGTCCTTGATTCTGCGACTGATTGAACTGTTCACTCTGTCCTTGATTCTGCGACTGATTGAACCATTCACATTCTGTTCTTGATTCTGAGACTGATTGAACTGTTCACTCTGTCCTTGATTCTGCGACTGATTGAACTGTTCACACTGTGTTCTTGATTCTGAGACTGTATTAAACCATGTCCTCAGCATCAGGGAGTTATCAGCTAAAGGGTGCGTATTTGTCCCACGTGATTGCTGGCCAAGTGTCAGGGGATATAAGTCATTTTCACCCATCGCCTGGTGGGACGACGGCTGGACAAGTGTCATAATACAGAGTGGAGTATTTATTCCTTAATATCTGGCCTGACAACTAACAGGCAGTACAAATTATTGTTCCAAATACCTAATATAGAACCACTGCCAGCCAGGAAACCGAGAAATAATATCTTGTTCCAAAACTCTGGTGGGATGACTACTGTACTAGGTGAGTGTGTAATACTGTCCCTAAGGTGGGTGGGATGCCTCTTAGGGTGTGCGAGAGTAAACCAGGGAACATAACGCACTCTAACACACTCTCTCTGACGTCCGGTGAGAGGAGCTAGATAGACAGAAGCATCGTCCCTAGTGTCTGGCGGGACGAGTGGCGGCCGAGTGGTACGGTGATGGCTGGGGAGTCTTGCCGGGGGTCTGTGGAGGACGTCTTGTGACTAGAGTCTGGATGATGCGGTTGGACACACCGACAACAACAGAGAACAACTGCATCTGGTAACCACTGTAAAATAAAAGTCCATATATTAAAAAAAAGAAAACATTCAGATCAGAACAAAAACATTATACAGTATAAGCATGATGCAAATGGGTTGGGTTAAAAATAAAAAAAATATATATAAAAATATTTATGTGAATTTTTATACCTCAAATAGAAATACATTGAAAAAATAGGATTCAGTTTCCCAAGGACATAAACACCCCAACACAAAATCAGTTCACAAACAAGAAAAAACCTACATAACTAATGATAAACAGGACACAACTACTTTAATTTACTACCTGAAACATTAAAGTTATTAATAAAAGACTACTATCTAGATGAAAATATGCAGCTAAACTATTAATGAAGAGCTAAATCAAAGTTAAACACAGCGGCCAGCGGTGCCATTTGCATAGATGCTGACTGCTTCATGCATGACCGCCCTCAAGCATCGCCATAGCAAACAGTCTAAACAGTTAAACACGTCACTTTGCCCAGAGGATGGTTTACAAAAGGTGGAAGAGGCTATTATTTGTACATTAAATAATACGTCGCCATTTGTCAATCTTGTCACCAGCACGAGATAACAGAGGTGAGAGAATGCCCCTCACTCTTGTGCTAACTCCCACACACGTAATAAATGTTTAATCCATTTATGTTTTTAACCTTATGATAATTATTTTTATTTTTTTTTTACACATCCTGTATAAACGATTGTGTGTGAATGTAATAGAGAATAAAAAAAAATTAAAATTGTGGCATCTAACTAGAAATACGAGTTGAAAAAATAATGCAGTTCACAGCTTGATGGGAGGCTATACACACCCCTTCCCTTCCCACAATTCCTGGGGACATAAACAAATATATATATATATACCCATTACTTTTTTAACTTTACCTTACTTATCTCATTTACTTTCTTTACATAATATGCTTAGAGGATTATGTGTACATATAGTACAACTGAATAAAAAAAAAGAAAGTTGTTTATCTGAAATTACAAGATGAAAAATAATCATAACTCCCTTTAGTTCACCTTGCTAACTCAATGGTGCATGAAGAAATAATTATTCCCATTATGTTTTTTGGCCTCACGAATTTTAGTTTTCGGCACACTGGGTACGTAAGATAAAATGGGCATAGAACCGAATAAAAAATTAATAAATAATAAAAAAAATATGTTTAAATACCCTAAATTACAAGCTGTAAAATAACCACAACACCTCCCTCAGTCTGGTAAGGAGAACGCTCGAGGGATGTGGCCGCCCCAGCTCACTCCCGGGGACACGAGATTTGAAATTTTGCCGGGACTCAAATTCGTAAAAGAGGGGAAAGCTTTTATGACACAAAATAGTGGTGTTAATTTAGGATATACGTATAAGTCAATATTTGTGTCTCGAGGGATAACTGTAGTAAAATCGTGTCTTTCTTAATACTTCTATGATGACTGAGGTAAATAGTGTGTGTGTGTGTGTGTGTGTGTGTGTGTGTGTGTGTGTGTGTGTGTGTTTGTTTGTTTGCTCATGTGTGTGTGTACTATCTGTGTGTTTGTATCTATATGTGTGTGCATGTATGCATGTGAGTATCATTTAGTTAATACAGTACTGTAAGTTCATCTAATACTACAGGTGCTCAAGTGACAATAACGAGCTACAATATACACAATACTGTACTACACAACGGTCTAATACAGGACAATACAGAACAAGTTTCCCTCAGTAACCAAAACACAGAGTTCCAGATTAATTTCCCGATAAGCGAAATTCTGCTGAGTGAATCCTGACCTCCTGCTGAAACCCATTTGATAACTAGATATCTGTCCCTGGAGAAAATTTTACCTGCTTAATAGGATACTTTCTACCCTGAGTAAAATTTTACCTGCTTAATCTGAAACTTTCTACCCTGAGGAAAATTTTACCTGCTTAATCTGAAACTTTCTACCCCCAAACAAGTAACATAGTCTATACAAGTAATACAAGTCCACTATGTACTAACTAAGGTGAAAGATAGATGATGTCAACTTACCAGTGGATATTTCATTTAGTTTCCCACCACCATCAAATTTCTTCAATGTTTTTAGTTCTATATCCTAAGTGAGTGTCTTCCTCCTGTCTCTCTCAACACCACAGTCACCACCAGCAATTTACCAATAATAGTCTCTTGCCGTGTATAGAGTAAATCATAAACTACCTTCTGGTGAAAACTGGGGTGAAAATCATAACACATCAGAGCGGTCGAATGTTTATAACCGAATCCCGCGGCGGTGGGGTCAATACCGTACGTGTGTGAAAAACGCCAATAAATTCTAGATCATAATTCTGAAGATGATGAAACAACTGATAAGCAATTCTACACCGGCCTCACACCACCCAGTTATTCTCTACACTTCTTAACAACAACCGCTCCACATACAGAAAAACAACAGAATGTTATAAACCTTCAATAACATAGATGTAATTAATCATTAACATAACTATTACTGTATGTATGAAAACTTTAACACAGTGTAGAAATAAGATAAAAATGGGGTCTTTGGTTGTGGCTCGGGGCGTAACATCCTCTTAATGTGTGAACCTATTTATAGTTATGCTGGATTACCTTATGGCAGCCTACCCAAGGTGTGTAGTCCCTGGCATAAATGAGACACACTTGTAATACGGCTGCAACGATAAATATTTCTCCCTATATAATTTGACAGGCCAAAAGTTTTTCACCACAGACAATCTTCATATAAACATACAGTGAAAATTCGTTTTAGTGGACTATATGGAGAGGAAATTTCATTATATCGAGAGCCCTTAACCAATCAGAGTACTGTCCGCATATCAGAGGGTTGGCGACCACAGTCCACTCTAAACATTCTGAGGCCGTTTTTACCAACCCTCTTAACTCTATCATGTTCTCTCTCTTAGCTAACTTCAATATCGTCTGGGTATTTTCATGACTACTATAATCATATTTACATAAATTATAAAATACAGCACATATGAACTTATGCCAGAAACATTGGTAGTCTCTGTGTGAATTATAGGTACAATCACAACCAAATTTCTGTCACCTCTCCTGCAGCTCCATGAACCCTGGGATTCAGTCTTGTGAATCATGAATCTGAAGCATTTATAGATAGAATAATGCATCAATGTCTACTGCTTCGGGTTCACAAGTCTGAGTCCCGGGGTTCATGAAGCAGCAGAAGAGGCGACAGGATATTGACCACGACTGTACTGTGTAAACAAAGTACAGTATAATACAGTACATTTCAGACTACCGGTACATAATAAACAATACAAAATAAACTTATAAACATTTCCTTACTGGGATTTTCTTTCATAAATCATAATTGTTGTCCTTAATACAGAATAATTTACATTTTGAAGATAGAAAAACAACTATGGAAAAAAGTCATATACATAAGACAAGTGACATTTTAACTGTACTGGATAATCAATAAAAATCAAATCCCCTCAAAGACTAAACTCACCTCAGTCAGAAAAAGTCCATTTCTCTCAGGCAAAGTTTGCCTCAGAACAACCTCAAATTCCCCAATCTTTAATACCTCTTGGGCTTAACTCTTAAATGGTATAGTTAATTAATTCCTCATATAAAAAAACATATCTCTTATACACAGACCATAAGGCACAAATTCAATAGCAGCATCACTAGCAATAACAAAAGAGCATTAAAAAATAGTGCCAATCATCGAACAGTCACACCACTGCCCATACAAACACACAGTCATTACTATATGCCTCCAGTCTTTATGAAGGAGAACAATTACATACACTACAATCACAATCAATAGTAATCATTGTGAGTGAATAAAAATAACAATTAATTCATAAATATCAATCACAGTCTGGATGTTGCAATGTGGAATAAATAACAATCACAGTCTGGATGTTGCAAGGTGGAAATAAAATAAAGTCATATATGATTACTTACAAGAATGTGACTAAGGGACTTGATAAAGGCTTACAACATACTGTACAACATAATGCCTCATAATAGTTACTTCACAACAGGTTACAACATGCTGTACAACATACCATGAGCATTAAACCACAACATAAGGGCTCATAATAATTACTTCTCAACACACAACAGGTTACAGCATTCTGTACAACATGCCATTGATTTCACACCATATAAACTCATGCATCACAACACAAGGGTCAAAGGTCACACTTACTTGGGGTTGAGCACTGGGTCAGCCTCGTTGGCACTGATGATGAAGACGGGAAATAACAACGCAAACAAACACCCGCTGGAAAAAAACAAAAGAACGTAGAAAAAAAAAACGTAGAGAAGTATTTACAGAAGAGCCTGGTAATTACCCTCCCCCCCTCCTCCCTCCCCTGGTGTAAGAAAAATGAAAATGAAATCTACTGAAGGAATCCAAGAATGTACATCAAGAAACCACACACTAATATCTCTACATTTATTACTTTTAATTTAATGCTCTTAGTAGTCTGGGTTGGGTTTGGTTTGGTTGGGTTAGGTTAGGGGCGGGGAACTCACCTGGTGTATACTGATGACGGGTACATTGTGATGATGGCCAGAGGAAGGCCAAAACCCATAAAGTACGGCCAGTTCTCCTCGATGAAGCTGGAAAAACAAAAACATAAGCTTTCATTAAATTGTTCCCAGTTGTAAGAACTCATTTGATGATGATGATGAGGATGGGATATCGTGTCATGAAGGGGTGGAGTTCATAAGATTGTATTATAGTTTGTTACAGGAGGCAAAAGCATAATATCAGATAGATAGATATATAGATAGATAGATTTGATTGATGGATGGATATTTATTCATTAATAATTGTCATCATTACATGTTATAATTTACCCCTAAACCAAGAATAACACTCCTTCTTCCACCCAACTTCACCCCACCACCACCAACACACTATCACCACTACCACCAACACACTATCACCACCACCACACTATCACCACCACCACACTATCACCACCAACACACTATCACCACAACACACTGCCCGTAATACTAACCTGAGTCTCTTGTATAGCTCCCAGCCCATATTGAACCATCTGTACTCGAAGGCATAGAGAGCATTAAGCATACACATGTGCACACCACTCAGTATCACCCCTATGCCCACCAGAGGCAGCAGCATCACCAAGTTGGCCTGTGAAATGAAGTCTGTTAGAGTGTCTGTGATTCTGTGATAAACATATTGATTAAATTTGAGTCATTTATGATTTACAGTAATAAAGTCAATGATTCAGTAATAAGGTCAATGTTTCACCTTAAGTCATTTACAATTTACAGTAATAAAGTCAATGAATCACCACAAACCCACAACTTTACTGACTTGAATGAGGAAGAGAAGTTGGATAAAGATGGAGATCAGAACGTCAGCCACAAGTTTGCTGATGCTACTGATGAGCTGCGGTCGTCCCTGGCGCTGACGGTACGCGCTGTCAGCAATGTCCTGCCGGGCAATGGGCGTTAGGATTATTATTGCATTCGAATGGTGGTGCTCAAGAACTGGTTGTTAGCTGTGTAATTGTGGGTTGGTTAGGAAGTTATCTTGATGGGTGGGTGGGTGGGTGATTGAGTGAGTGAGTGAGTGATTGAGTGGGTGAGTGAATGAATGAGTAGGTAGATGAGTGAGTGAGTAAGTGATTGAATGGTTGGGTGAATGAGCATGTGAGTGGGTAAATGAGTTATGAGTGTATGAGTGAATGAGTGAATGTCCACATGAGTAAATGAGTGAATGAATGAGTGACCACATGAGTAAATGAATGAATGAGTAAATACATGAGTCAATATCCTTCACAGACCCAAACAGTCCACCACTGTCAAATTCTGATAACCCTTGAGTATGGCATCGACCTTATAAATTCCTTGCTTTAACCTAATTAGATCATTTAACCCTTTGAGTATGATGACAATGCCTTAGCCCTTTAAATATGCTAGCCTGTTCCTGTGAGTATGATGACATTATACTCAGGGTGTTCAATCATCATACTCAAGGGGTTAAATCATCACACTCAGGATGTTAAATCATCATACTCAAGGGGTTAAATCATCATACCCAAGGGGTTCAATCATCATACTCAGGGTGTTAAATCATCATACTCAAGGGGTTAAATCATCATACCCAAGGGGTTCAATCATCATACTCAGGGTGTTAAATCATCATACTCAAGGGGGTTAACGCAGTATATATTAGTCCTCGGAATATCAAGTATAGGAGTAATGCAATATTCACTCGACCTCAAAGACAATGATTTATCACCGTTCATTCGTAGACGTAATGACAACACGAACCTGGAACCATATTGTGTTGATGATTCTGGAGAGGACGAACAGCGGCAGAACCCAGAGCATGTTGAAGACGGCGGTGAGTGTCGGCCGCACGTACTGCCACACCGCCCCGGCACCCTCGTCCAGGAACAGTCCAAGTACCTGTTTAAGCCCCGGCAACAGGATGTAGTTGAAGATGACCAGACTGAGGCCAAACACGGCGCCGTTCAGGACGCAACATTGTAGGATGCGGTGCGTCACTTTGGTCTCGCTGTAAGGGAATGAGACGAACAGGTGCGTTATATATATGGGAGAAGAAACGCACCAGGTTAACAAACTCCTTCTCTGATCACCTTGTTTAACCTGAAGATTAATCACCCTAACATTACCTGGGAGGGAGGGAGGGAGGGAGTGTCCTAACCTAAAACTAACCTAAACTTTTCTTTCTTAACCTAACCCAAAACTAACCAAACCCAACTAAAAACTAACCTAACCTAGAACAAAACTAACCCATCCCAACCCTAACCTAACCAATTGAGGGCTATATGAGGTAAAATTAAGATCACACCTTAATTAGAGTCAGTGGGGGTGTGGGGGGAATAGCCCTAAACAACATGCAAGGACTAATCAACTTACCGTTACAAAACAGATAAGAACGTGAAGATTTAAGAAAAAACTTACAAGCCAAGATTGAGAGACACGGATTAGGTCATAAAGACCGCATAATAATTAGTCAGGCAAGATTAGACACGGATTAGGTCATAATGCTGAGTAATGATCAGTCAGGCAAGATTAGAGACATGAAATAGATCATAGTGTCGTGTAATAATTAGTCAGGCAAGATTAGAGACATGAAATAGATCATAGTGTCGTGTAATAATTAGTCAGGCAAGATTAGAGACACAGATTAGGTCATAATGCTGTGTAATGATCAGTCAGGCAAGATTAGAGACACGGATTAGGTCATAATGCTGTGTAATGATCAGTCAGGCAAGAGTAGAGACACGGATTAGGTCATAATGCTGTGTAATGATCAGTCAGGTAGAGACACGGATTAGGTCATAATGCTGTGTAATGATCAGTCAGGCAAGAGTAGAGACACGGATTAGGTCATAATGCTGTGTAATGATCAGTCAGGTAAGATTAGAGACACGGATTAGGTCATAATGCTGTGTAATGATCAGTCAGGCAAGAGTAGAGACACGGATTAGGTCATAATGCTGTGTAATGATCAGTCAGGTAAGAGTAGAGACACGGATTAGGTCATAATGCTGTGTAATGATCAGTCAGGCAAGAGTAGAGACACGGATTAGGTCATAATGCTGTGTAATGATCAGTCAGGCAAGTAGAGACATGAATGAGGTCATAATGCTGTGTAATGATCAGTCCAGGCAAGATTAGAGACACGGATTAGGTCATAATGCTGTGTAATGATCAGTCAGGCAAGATTAGAGACACGGATTAGGTCATAATGCTGTGTAATGATCAGTCAGGCAAGATTAGAGACATGGATTAGGTCATAATGCTGTGTAATGATCAGTCAGGCAAGAGTAGAGACATGGATTAGGTCATAATGCTGTGTAATGATCAGTCAGGTAAGAGTAGAGACATGGATTAGGTCATAATGCTGTGTAATGATCAGTCAGGTAAGAGTAGAGACATGGATTAGGTCATAATGCTGTGTAATGATCAGTCAGGTAAGAGTAGAGACATGGATTAGGTCATAATGCTGTGTAATGATCAGTCAGGCAAGAGAGACATGGATTAGGGGTCATAATGCTGTGTAATGATCAGTCAGGCAAGTAGAGACATGGATATAATGAGTGTATTAACAGTCATAGAGACACGGCCTTCACGGATTAGGTCATAATGCTGTGTAATGATCAGTCAGGCAAGAGTAGAGACATGGATTAGGTCATAATGTAATGATCAGTCAGGCAAGATTAGAGACGGATTAGGTGTAATGCTGTAGATCAGGGCAAGTAGAGACATGAATAGGTCATAATGCTGTGTAATGATCAGTCAGGCAAGAGTTTAGGTCATAATGCTGTGTAATGATCAGTCAGGTAAGAGTAGAGACACGGATTAGGTCATAATGCTGTGTAATGATCAGTCAGGCAAGAGTAGAGACACGGATTAGGTCATAATGCTGTGTAATGATCAGTCAGGCAAGAGTAGTGACGGATTAGGTCATAATGCTGTGTAATGATCAGTCAGGCAAGAGTAGAGACATGAAATGGGTCATAATGCTGTGTATCAGTCAGGCAGAGTCAGTTAGGTCATAATGCTGTAATGATCAGTCAGGCAAGAGTAGTGACACGGATTAGGTCATAATGCTGTGTAATGATCAGTCAGGCAAGAGTAGAGACATGGATTAGGTCATAATGCTGTGTAATGATCAGTCAGGCAAGAGTAGATGTACAGACAGTTAGGAATGGTAAACCTAAGCTCTGTAATCAATAGATATACTAAAGCAACTACAGCATGCCCTGGCAATTCACGGTCCTCTATTATTCGTGGATGACACCCTGGATGTACCCAAGAATGTCTGCGGGTAGTTTTAAAGTTGCTGGCATTTTCACGGCTGGGACAGAGAGCCATTTGTTCTAGAGAGAGTAATTTTTACGGGGAAAAAATTGCCGTATGTCAACCCAACCAACTCAACTTTAATAAAAAAGCACGGAATTGACTTGAGAGCAGACTCACATTTTTTCTACCTTTCGATACATTATGTTGTCTTGTTTCTGATTATTTGTGAGAGGATTTTCCCATTATAATATATCTGTGACCCCCCCCCCCACGCCAGCAAATGATATTGGCGGCCATTTCGAGACCCAAACCCCGTGAATTTTAAGGGCATACTGTATTATGACTTATTGGAATTATTATTAAAGTTAAAAATAAAATAAGTGAAATAATTAATTCAAGCCAACAAGCAAAGGAACAAAATTATTACATCAATAAACAAATTAACTTAAAAGACTGTGATTGACGTCCAGGTGGAGGAAGAACTGTGATTGACGTCAAGAAGTGAAAAACTGTGATTGATGTCAAGGTAAAACAACAACTACAATACAAGCCAAGCGAGAATACAATACCGAGAGTGGTCCTTGACATGCACATAGGGATCTCGTAGGATCGTCCACAGGCTCACTAACTCTTTTTGTGACGCTTGTTTCTGCTTCTTCTCGGCTTGCTGGGCCGCTCGTCGCTTAGCCAGGTTGGTCTCCTGTACGGGGGAGGCACGGGGCTTCTTCGGCGCGTCCGCATCGTACCTGAAGATGAGCACGAACCCGGCAAAGCTGTCTCTTACCCCTCGTAAAAACCCGTACACCATTAACTGCAACGAGAGAGGGTGGTCAGGTGGTGAGCATATAGTAGGTAGTAGGCAGCTATCAAACGTGAGATGCCATTACTGTTTACCTTACCTATTAATACAGTATAACATACCTGATACCTAATACATGTATACATACCAAATGCTACATATGGATACAGTCATCATATACATTTAGTTGTTGTTGCTGTGCAGAGTAACATTTAAGCATTACCACGCACATATTATGAGTCTAACATGGATAATGTATTTGTAGACTGTCATTTCGTTAATATAACCATATTAATTATATTCATATGAAACACGTTAATGACAAACGGCAGGAAACGTCTTATATATTACATGGCAACCATTGTGGCATGCAGGGTTACCACCTTTACGCCTGATCTTCTACCACATCCCCAAAACATGCGTCCAATGAGTCTTACTGTCATGGGGAGAGTTGCATCATCCCCGACCCCTAGCCTAGCCTAACCTGGTGTGGTCTAACCTAACCTGGGGAAAGTTGCATCTTCCCTGACCCCTAACCTAACCTAACCTAATCTAATACTAACCTAACATACTACCAGCATAACCTAACCTAACCTTACTTAATCTAATACTGTACTAACCTAGCCTGAAACTAACCCAAGACTAACTTAACCTAACCTAAAACAACATTAGGTAATTATATAGGACTAACCCGTGAGCGAAATTGATTGAAAAAAATATAAAAACGCTGGATTTTCATGGTTATATTATAGTGGACACTGTTGTAGTTTGTGGAAATGTGTTAAAAAAATTAATATATTTTTTTAAATAAACGTTACTTAACATTTGTGGCTACGAAGAACAGACCCAACCAAACAAACCTACCTACCTAACTTCCCCAGTATATTAAACACAAAGAACTTACTATGATACGGTGAAATTTGAGGCATTTTCTGGGGTGAGATGATACAGCCGCACCAGCGCTACGCAGCCCTGGCGGGTTAGTCCTATATATTAACCCAACATTAGCCTAACACGAATCCTAACCTAACCCCATAAAACAATTTCCTATTAAACAAGACAAGGATACCAAATATATTAAAATTACTTAGCCATTTATTATATATCACATGAGATAATTTAACCTGAAACAAAATCACAACATTCCTGATAAAATTCCAATGAAATTAGTTTTTTACGGACAAATTCCCATCAAGTAATTTCCTAGGAGACAAAATTAATTCACTAAAATACGAGTAAAACAAAATTCCAAAATCTCTCGTTTATTTTAGGTTTTGAAAACATATTATTATATATTTAATTAACTTATATTATGGTTAAATTATGAGGAAGATTTTAGCGAATTTGTGTGCCATAGTTACTAGTTATTAATATACCCTTTGTACAGAGGTCAAGTATACCTAGCAACAACCTTACTTATATCCCCTTATACTCCCGTACACCACCTTATATTCCTCATTAATTCACTAACAAAGTCATTCATGAATTCACCGGTAAATTGCCCTCTATGTCTTGTTAATCACGTAATTAATATTCCCAATATTTAACTCGTCTTCTTACCTTCAGTGAATCCATTTCACATACTATAAGTGATGCGATCAACAGATGATGCTCTCTTGTGTATTATGGTTGTTAAGGGGGTTAATAGCCTCATTAAGCCGTTATAAGGGAGTGAATGCTGCCGGAAGTGTGATCTGAACCGCTTGGGTCGCCATTTTCTGGTGTTTATTGTTTACAGTCAACAGCTGATTCACACGGGCGGGAAATAAGAATTTTCTATGCATGACGACACTTTAAATATTAATAATTTTAGAGAATTAAATATCTATTCACAACTAAAATTATATATATACTTTATTTTATCGAGTATTATGGAATTTTTCTCTCTATATTCGTCTTATCTTTTGTCTTTACAAGGGTCAGCTGAGTTGACCTGACCCGCCCTAAAACCAGGTGAGGGTCATTAGGGTTGGTACCTCAAAACAATTAGATCAGTGATTAACATACCACGTCTAAAATGACCACAGCTTAAACACCAAGTACCTGCTATTTAAACGACGTAATATTCTTTCAAGGTCCCATTTTCTTTACATTAGAGCCCCCCGAGAGCGGTGACGGCAAGTTGCTTCATGTTAGAACAAAGAAACTCCGTCTTTGTGATCCAATAATAAGAGTATAAACATTACTACAATATTTACACGAGAACCTATACCACTTCCTTCGTTTCTTTTTTTTATTAATTTGCTTTTAAACGTCGTAAATTTTCTGGGGGTTAGATGGTTGAAACAATATCAGTAAATTTTTTCATATCTGTTGGGAATTCCTGTCAGTGTCCCAGGTCAGGTCAAAGGTCACCTATGTTACCTGAGGTCACTTCAACCAAGCCCGTGTGTGATCTGTATATTAGTCTATAGCTTTACTTGTTTCTTTAAAAGCCGGTGGTGATAGTGGTGATGGTGGTAGTGGTGGTGATGGTGGTGTCGCTCGGGATGTAATTACCACAATCAATCAACCCAAATTAATCAATCAAAATATATCAACCCAAATAATCAATAAATCAAAATCAATCAACCCAAACCAATCAATCAAAATCAATCAATCAATCAAACCAATCAATCAAAATCAATCAATCAATCAAACCAATCAACCAACCCAAATCAATCAATCAAAATCAACCCAAATCAATAAAAATCAATCAATCAACCCAAATCAACCAATCATCAGTGTCATATATAAACACACACACTTCATACTGTTTATTATAAAAAAAAGGCTACAGAAATTTGAAGTCTCGTAAAATATTCAGAACTTTTTTTTGCAATTCTTCTTCTTTGGGAACAAGAGATTTAAGTAAAGAAATACCATACCATAATATCAGATGCTCGGGCAAGAACAAGCCAAGAGACACAAATAACCTGATACTATAAGGTCAAAATTGCTATACTTTAACAGTGATTCTTGACTTTATTTACTTTTGCTACCTATCTCCTTCTTACCTGGAATGCCTCATATATTTTGGCAACCTATAATAATAATAATAATAATAATAATAATAATAATAATAATAATAATAATGATGATGATAATAATAATAATGAACACCAGATTATATATATGACAATCTTATTCATTCAAAAGTAAAACCTCCATATAACGAACTTCACTTTCCATATAGTCCGTTAGATGGGGGTTTTACATGTAACTGACCCCTCATATAATGGACTTTCCTCTCCATATAGTCCACTAAATAGAGGTTTCACGAAAACCTTTTGGAAATGTTCATGTAAATCTTAATACAACTCAAAATACTGTAGAAAAAACACACTACAAAACAAGGTACATCTCTACATTATTATATACAAAGAAACTTCTACTTTCTAAATCAAATTGTTGGTGAACATTCTAAAGACAACAACACTACAGGTTTATCATAACCTACTCTAAAAAAAATGTCTAAAATGACTCAAATCTACTAACATAAAATATCACAGTTATAAACCAAACTAAGTCATATATCCGTCCATAAAAACTGTGTATGGAGTAAGTAAATTATTTTGTATTGTCCAGCAGCTGAGTTGAGTCAAGGTGTGCCAAGACTCCTGTTCAATCATTGATCCTTAATTGGTAGTTAATGATTCTCCACTACCATCTGTGTCCAAAATAAACCACAAGGAACTTCCCCTGATGATGGCCACTGTCCCTACAGCTAACTTCCCCTGATGATGGCCACTGTTCCTACAGCTAACTTCCCCTGATGATGGCCACCGTCCCTACAGCTAACTTCCCCTGATGATGGCCACCGTCCCTACAGCTAACTTCCACTGATGATGGCCACCGTCCCTACAGCTAACTTCCACTGATGATGGCCACCGTCCCTACAGCTAACTTCCACTGATGATGATGGCCACCGTCCCTACAGCTAACTTCCACTGATGATGGCCACCGTCCCTACAGCTAACTTCCTCTGATGATGGCCAGTCCCTACAGCTAACTTCCACTGATGATGGCCACCGTCCCTACAGCTAACTTCCACTGATGATGGCCACCGTCCATACAACTAACTTCCACTGATGATGGCCGTCATCTCTACAGCTAAACATAACTTCACCCATGATGGCTGCCATTTTAAAGCTAAGAAATCACCCCAAGATATCAAATAAAAACATTCAATTGAGTATTCCATTAAGGACTGCATCTGGTGACCCAATACAGTTCTAGATACGTCCGGCAAATCAATTACTATACTGTACTACCATTAACCTCCGGTACAGGGGCCCCTCTGAGCTGAATAAAATCATCTTGCATTAGCCAAATAAAATAGTAAAAGCAGCGTCCCCAAAGTGAAGGAGTTAAGCTATCAAACCAGAGCCATCAAAGGGTGAGTTAATACCCCTGACCAACACCATAGCTTAGTGTTCATCAACTGAGTACAATACAAAGAATCTGAATATGGAGTCTAGTTGTGATGTTCCCAGTAAAACTTCAATTATTATGGAGAAATTCCTTATCTAGACACCAACAGACAGACAGGCACAACCAATAATATATCCCCTAAAGCTCTCTCCGTCACAAGGTTAAAACATAAATTATCCCTTGTAACGTGCGTGAAGCGTCAAGGAAGCAAACAGCCGCCAGACTTGTCCATCAACCTTATCCCAAGACAAGAGATGTGGAACCTACAATGAGAAAATGATTTGGGTTTAATCACATATTTTAAACCAGAATAAAACAATAACAACTTCAGCAATGATACAAATGATTCCAAATTAATAAAGTACACAAATATTAGTAAAGATTAAAGCAAATTATTAAACCACTTCATCAAATAAACACACACAAATGTCAAAGGAAACTCACTTGTAATATTACCAACAGAATTTCACGAATTTTATGGAAATTATTTATTTATACAGAGACAAAACAACAACTAAACCCCTTCAGACTTTATAGAAATAATTTGTTTACAGACAAAAATGACTATACATACAGGCTTTTTGAGTGAGGGGGATAATAACTACTACTCCTACAGGTACAGTACCACCATAGACCTCACCTACTACAGGTACAGTACCACCATAGACCTCACCTACTACAGGTACAGTACCACCATAGACCTCACCTACTACAGGTACAGTACCACCATAGACCTCACCTACTACAGGTACAGTACCACCATAGACCTCACCTACTACAGGTACAGTACCACCATAGACCTCACCTACTACAGGTACAGTACCACCATAGACCTCACCTACTACAGGTACAGTACCACCATAGACCTCACCTACTACAGGTACAGTACCACCATAGACCTCACCTACTACAGGTACAGTACCACCATAGACCTCACCTACTACAGGTACAGTACCACCATAGACCTCACCTACTCAGCAGCAGCCGCCGCTTCTAATATTTTCTTCTTCCAGTCTTCAAAGTCCGTCCCCTTATCTCCTCCTCCATCCTCCTCCTCCTCACCGTCCTCCGTGCCTTTACTTCGCTTCTCCGGTGAACAATCTCTCAGGTTGTCCTCCACCATATCCAAGAGTGTTCTGGTACGCTTCTTGTTGTTCTTCACACTCTGAGGTGAACAAATATGCGATACAACTTAAGCTGAACAATGAACAAATACAATGAGATGATACCACATTAGCTGAACATAGAGAAAAATTTATAGGGAGTTTTGTGGAATCACCTGATAATTTGTCCCCCAAGATTATTTCACTTGAAGATTACACCCAAAGCTGTAGATTAGTAAGCTTTCACCTAAGATTAGTTCCCCAAGCTTATTTCACCTGTAGATTAGTCCCCAAACTTATTTAACCTTTAGATTAGTTTCTCAAGCTTATTTCACCTAAAGATCAATCTGCCCAAGCTTACTTCACCTGAAGAGTCCCCCCAAACTTATTTCACCTGAAGATTAGTCCCCCCAAGCTTTCATAAGAACATATCACAGTGGTTTTTACCTTCTGTGTGTGTATCTCCTGGGCGATCTTCACGAGGACGTCCACCAGCTTCTGATACACTGCCCTCTTGCTACAACTCGACTCAAACAACCGCCGCTTGTCCACCTTGATGTTCATGACCCTGAGAAAGTCGTAAAAATGTACGTAGAGTCAACCTGAGGATTAACCGCCTTTATGCTATATTTGGAGAGGTTAGGTTAGTTACGGCATCATTGAACATTAACCACATCACTCTGGACTAAACAATAAGACATACTTCCTCCCCTTCCTTAGTCATCTCTATAATGGTGACGCAGCTGAGAAATCAAACAGTCATTTCACAACTACGGCTTGACATACACACACAGTCTCTCTGCTTACCTACCAGCCCCCTTTCCCACTGACTTAGTGGAAGAATTTGATGTAGCAAAACGTCTGGACAATTTGAAGTTAAAGTGCTCCCCCACCTCCACTGACTTAACAGTGAAACACCAACCTAACCTAACCCCTCTGCTCCATCATCAATGCTTCCCTCAGTCAAGCAAGATGCCCAGCTGACTGGAAGACCTCATATGTGCCATCGTCTCTTACTTCCACCTGAGATCCCTGGTCTGCGAATTGACGTTCGACACCACAACCGCATCCAGCCCATAACGAGCACGTACTGATCGCTATAAGAACAGCCCAGTCCCAACCATTGTAAAAATTATCAATAACTTGTAGTCAACCAGTGTATTCACTCCCAGTCAATCTTACCTTTTTGCACTGTCACTATGTTGAAATGCCCTGTAGTTTGACCTTCTCCCCACCTAGTTATTATATATCATATTTGTATCACTTATTGTACTTGTATATTATTTGTCAATCAAGAGACCCATTCACCAATTATGTAACTGTATATTGACAGCTCTTACATGTCAAGTATATTCATTAAAAAAAATTAACATTAATGAGGCTGAGATTAAGAGAGAATGATAAACTGACACACAACATAAATGAAGAACAAGTCTATAACAAATGAACAATGGAGAACATGAACATAACACACTCAAACTAATACACATTTGAACAGATGAACAGTGAAGAATATGAATATAACACAAACACTGATACTCACATGAACAAATGAACAATGAAGAACATGTACATAACATACTCACAGATACTCAAATGAACACCGAAGAGCAAGAACACACCCACGCCAATACTCACTTGCAAGCAGCGACAACAGCAGCCGTCTGGTACACAGGAAGACTCGTATCAATATCACCTTTATTCCCGTCAGTACTGTCATCATATCTACGGAAAACACACAATATTTATTACTACGTGTCCTTTGTCTCTTTAGCACTCAAGTCTTATAAAAATATAATAAAAAAATTACTTGAAATTTAGACCCCTTAAATTTATTTCACCTGATGATTAAACACCTTAATGTCACCTGGAGGATTAGATTAGGTTAGGTTAGATTAGGTTTTAAAATCATGAAACATAATCTAATATCTTTTAAAATTTTACAGGAGTCGACACCTACTGCTTGAGAGCCCGCTGTGCCAAATTTGTGGCGGCTGTGGCAGAGTACGTGACGCAGAGCTCCGCCACACTGACGCCAGGTGACACGTTGAGTAAGCGGCTCACAGTCTGACTCATCCCGACGTACTGTGACCTCCTCAGCCCGGCCAATTTTATCACCAAATTCTGCGACAAAAATGATCAATGAGATAAACTGAAGATTAACTGCCCTAATGCTACCTAAGGGTTAAGTTAGGTTAGGTATTGGTTAGGTTAGGTTGGGTTAGGTTGAGTTAATTTAGGTTGGGTTGAGTTGGCTTGGGTTAGGTTAAGATGGGTTGCATTGGGTTAGGCTGGGTTAAGTTAGGTTAGGCTGAAATGAGTTAATCTGAGTTGGGTTGGGTTAGTTTGGATTAGGTTAGTTTAGTTTAGGTTAACATTAGGATAGTTAATCATAAGGTTAATATTTATCTTCCTTCATTACAAATTAAAAAATATAAAAAAATAAATAAATTGATTTTTGGATAAAGATCAATTATTAACCTAACCTAACCCACTGACCTTATCCACCGTGGCGCCTGTGAGAGCGGCTGCCATCTCCAGGCATATAACGGCTTTACCCGACATACTGAGAGACAGCCTTGAGCCGCCCCGGACAGCCAGTAGTCGGATTAACTCCTCTGCTTTCCTGAAAAACAAAATAATGTCTCAGAAATGCTTTATTAATTACAAAAATAATAGTGATTTTAATACCACTTACAAAAAATAAGTTTTTATTATTATTACTTATAAAAATAATAGTATTTTTATTACCACTTACAAAAATTAATACTTTTTTTATTATTATTACTTATAAAAATAATATAGTGTTTTTATTACCTCTAACAAAATATAATATTCATTTTATTATTACTTATAAATATGAAATACAGTAGTGTTTTTATTACCACTTACACAAATAATATACGTTGATTTTATTGATATTATTACTTATAAAATAATATAAGTTGATTTTATGACCGCTTACAAAAATAATTTACGTTGATTTAAATATTATTACTTATGAAAATAATAATATGAAAGGGTAAGGGGGGAAGAGTTACTTTACTGAGTTGGTGAGGTGTTACTTGACTCAGTGAGGTGTTACTTTACCTGAGAGTATTAGTGGAGGTGAGGCCAAGCTTAAGGGCCAGTGTGTGTAAGGCTGCTACCTCCATCACCCCCACGGAACCAGAGCAACGGAGACTACCACAGGAACCTAGAAACCACCACAGCACTAACTCCACCACAGCAGCACTAACTCCACCACAGCACTACTAAATCAACCACAAAGTCTCAAAGGGTCCAAAAATCCACCTCAACACCACACTTCCACCACAGTTTGTTTACGTCCCAAAAAGCGCGGGCTAAGGCACAACATTTTGGGTTCCTTTAGCTTAGAGAAATCCCCCCAAAATCCCATAAATTATTCTATTTTCTTTTATTCTCAGAACTTATTGTGGATTTTAATAATTTTTTTAGTTAATTTAATTTTTTTTATTGTAATAAGAGTTGTAAATAAGGTTATAGTTATATTAAAATTACTTAAAGAATGGTGGTAGGATTAACATCTGCATCTTGATTTGTTGAATATCTGTCCAGTCGTCTCTCAGGGGGTTATACTTTATTCGCCATTTATTGTATATTTAGCTCCCCGATTCCCTAAAACTCATAAATAATCCTCCCATAATAATAAACATGAGAGTTTTTAATCATATGGAGGCTTATTTAAGACCATTAAGGGGAAAAATAACAGTACAATTTCTAGAGAGCCATTGTGCCAGTCCCAATATGTCCTCCCAGGTAGTGGTGGCAGACGAGATTGATGTCGACTTTTTACCTGTAATTTACCAGTACCTGAGGTGGTGAGTACCTGAAGGGAGGGAGAGACATCACCTGGCTGTCGGAAGCTATACAAGGGAGTAATAGCTGACGTATATGATAAAAAAATGGCGGATTTATGGAGATAGGCGAGACCTCTGATGACTGGGACATTCTAGACGATGTCATAACCTAACCACGAACCCTTTATATAATTCGTCTTTAAGATGTAAAAATAACCAAAATCTCATTAAATCAAAATAAATCGAACCTAATTATCATGTAGTAGTCATAATATGATTAGTATATACGTAATTGCCTCGTTAAATATGAAATCTGAGGATAGGTTAGCGGGTACAGTTCGTGGCAGATATACTAACATTGTGACGCCGGAGGTCCTGTGTTACCTAACATGTTCGAGGAGATAATGTCCTTTAAAACAGGTATTTATATGACTTTATCCTTATTAACAGGTATATATATGACTTTATCCTTATTAACAGGTATATATATATGGCATTATCCCTTTTAACAGGTGTTCACATGACTATAATAGTAGGTATATATATACAAAAGTAACCAGTTAAAACAGTCGTACATAACATTTTATAGGATCTTTAACCCTTATATAACCGGTATAGAGGAGCTTTAACCCTTATATAACCGGTATAGAGGAGCTTTAACCCTTATATAACCGGTATAGAGGAGCTTTAACCCTTATATAACCGGTATAGAGGAGCTTTAACCCTTATATAACCGGTATAGAGGAGCTTTAACCCTTATATAACCGGTATAGAGGAGCTTTAACCCTTATATAACCGGTATAGAGGAGCTTTAACCCTTATATAACCGGTATAGAGGAGCTTTAACCCTTATATAACCGGTATAGAGGAGCTTTAACCCTTATATAACCGGTATAGAGGAGCTTTAACCCTTATATAACCGGTATAGAGGAGCTTTAACCCTTATATAACCGGTATAGAGGAGCTTTAACCCTTATATAACCGGTATATATAGGAGCCTTAACCTTTAGCTATATGGGAACTTTAATATATAAGTCCTTCATGACAAAATATACCGAGTAAATTTGTTCGTGTGACCTTGTGTTTCCTGCTATATAACCACAGTATATATTATTATGAACAACTTCCAAATAGGTGGATGACCGGGACGATAATTTGACCTATTCTTGTATACAGTTTGGAGAAGGAACAGGCAGACTTAAGCCGGGTGTCACAGGAGTCAACTCAGAAAGTGTTAGACCTGCAGCGAAAGATCCAGACGGCCCGTGAACAGGTGAGAGTCAATCCCCTCCGAGTTGCCTCTATATTGTACGTGACTTAATAAATAACAAAAATTGTACCATTAACTTCTTCACTATGAGGACGCCATGGTAACCACTTGTGTACCTGACAATTAAACACCCTAATGCTAACCTAACCTGACTTAACCTAACTTAGCCTAACCTAACTTAACCTAATCCTTCCAGATAGTGTTAAGGTGTTTAATCATCAGCTTAAATAACCATGGGTGGGTAATTGTTCGTGTGGTCCCGAATGAGTAAATGATGTACTGTATCTTTACTAACGACATCGTCATCATTCCCGGCAGGTGCGTAGATTACCCGGAGTGGAATACAGCCGAGAGGAGCAGCTACGTCGCCTGGAGGCCCTGAGGAAGCAGCTGGCCCTTAAGAAGCGTCTGTTGCTCAAGTACAAGGCTAAGAGTGAAGCTCCTCACTAGTTAGGTAATGAGCTTACTTCACCTACAGTAGATATTAAACACTAACTTAACCTAACCTACTCAAATAAAATTAACCTAACCCTTCCAGGTATCATTAGGGTGGTTAATCATCAGGTGAAATATAAATTGGGGTGTCTGATCGCCAGGTGATGGGATTTTATTCTAGAAGTTATTGATCCACTGTAGGATACATACATACATACATAAGAACAGAAGAAATTGCAGATAAACTATGGCTTCCTAAAAAAAATTCTTTTCACAGTTGTGTTCATATTTGCAGACAGCGAGAGGTTATGGTGCTGCGCTACCTTCTACAACGGCTGCTGAACTCTCCCGAGATAATCGATAAGTTGGCCGAGTCTTATCCCATCCGTCGAGCCGCACAGCTGACCGCTTACGCCTTCCAACGCGGCAAAGAGGCCATAGAGTCTGAAGGTCCTAAGCGCGTGGGACAGTTCAAGAAGGACTTTACACAGGAGGTAAAAGAAGGGTTTAAGAAGATTCAAGAAGAGAATAAAAAGAGGTAAAATTAGGGACTTGGATTTGTTGCGAAGAGGAAAATCAAAGGTGTCAATTTGTTTCTCATACAGACAAACATATATTGTGCGAGTCCGTCTCGTGCACAATTATCGCCGCATTTGCCGTCGTCCAGAAGGTGTCGGGGAAGTTGTTAGGGTACCCGGAAGACTCTGTCCCTCGTAAATACCATTATGCCTGTAGCGGCTGCCAGCGCGGATCAGACTGACCAAGCGGCCGAGGAAAAGAAGCCCAAGTGCAAGGCGTGCTGTGCCTGCCCAGAGACTAAACAAGTTAGGGATGCCTGTATTGTTGAGAAGGGTGCAGAAAATTGTCAAGAACTTATAGAGGCTCATAAAAAATGCATGAGAGATATGGGTTTTAATGTTTAATATTGCCAGGTGCCATAAGAGTGATGATGAGCAGAGGATAGTACAGTATTGTTTTCCTTAATAGTATGTTACTAATTTAGTCATTTTTTGTGTTGGAATATGAACAGTGTTGAGTGAGAACCAAGTTTCCTGAATAATGACAACAACGTCCCAGAAGCACACTCTCTTTGTGGCTGAACCCATGGGAGACAAGCCCGTGACCGAACTAGCTGGTATTGGAGAAATTTTGGGCAGGAGACTGGAAAACAGAGGCTTTGATAAAGCTTATGTGGTTCTGGGCCAGTTTCTGGTTCTCAAGAAGAACAGAGAACTGTTTCTGGAGTGGCTGCAGGACCTGGTGGCAGCCAAATCCAACCAAGCATCTGAATGTTACCAGTGTCTAGCTGACTGGTGTAGTGAGTTTCTGTAACCATTGTTTACAGTGGACAATCTGCCAAGTCTTTGAACTTTGCTGCAGTGAGCTCAGGCATTGTCCATTATATAGAAATAATAGGTTAAAGTACACTATTGTACAGGAGGCCAGTCACAGTAACCATGTCGCACAAAGGCCACTCTGTGTTGACCATTGAGTCAATAGAGTCAAGTCAAGAGGTGCAACAGAGGCGGGGCTCAGTGACCAACTACTGCTACAGTGTCTGGTTCAACTTGAGACCTTACTTCTCTGTGGCCAACAACAAGCTTCCTTACAGAGTGTTCTCCTCCATGGTACCGCCCTTGTTTTTCCCAGAATTCCGGCGGGTTTACTCGGACATGAAGGGTCCCACGTGTGTGGTGATGACCCTGGCGTTGATCCTGCTGTACGGTCTTCATAGTCCACACAGGACTCTAGCAGGGGAGCTGCTGGTCACCGCCAAGCTCACTGTCGGATATTGGTTTTGTATCTCCTTCGTAGCTTTCATGTTGGGTTATTTCTGTCAGACCAGCCTGACACCATCCCAGTTGGTGTCCATCACCGGCTACAGCCTCACGGGCCACTGTTTGGTTTTATTAACGGCAGAGGTCCTGCACCAGGAGGACAGTCACAGCGCGTTCTTCTTCCTTACCACAGTGTTTGGGGGTCTGGCCACCGGTAGAATGAACATGATTGTTCTGGCACGAACTCCTGGACCCGCCCAGAGGCTGCTCATGTGCTCCACGCTGGCCAGTATTCACCTCATGCACTTGATATACATCCACTTTGCTTGTATGAGAAATAAATTTGACATTTAGATGCACTAAAGAGAGGACCAATAGCCTCACCTTGAAGTGAATGTTTTACAAGGAATACGACCTTGAATTACCATAATGATATTTAATTAATTTTGTACATAATATATAATTAAAGATGGCTTCATACCAGCTGTTGTTATATTACTTTATTAGATGTGTTGGTTGAGAAATGGACGAGTAAGAGACTAAGAATACTAATGGTGGTAGTTTAGGGAGTGGAGTGGCCATGGTTACTACCCTTGTTGAAGAAACTGACAAACAGTTGACAAAACACAGATAAGTGGCCGTAGCTCTCAGTGGAGGATGGGGTTGATATATACAGCTGTGGTCACTGTGGGTCAATACTTAACAGATAAGTAGTTGCCATGTTTCTACTTTAGTTGGAAAAGTTAATCGAGTTGTCGAGTTGGTCGCTGCTGACGTTTTTGCTAATGATTTAAGCAGAGGACCCAGAGATGGTTGAAACAAGGAGTCCCAACCAAACCTAATGACTACCAAGGAATCTCAACTTAACCTACCAATACAACCATATCACCAAACAAAACGGACTCGGTGGATAAAACAAAATCAATATATGTTTAGAAATTAACCAAATCCAAGGAAATATTTAGTCATTTAACCCCCTGAACTGACCAACATGTTAGCCAAATCAAGCAGTCAGTTTAGTCCAGCCTCCAAGAGGGACTCACTGAATAAGAGCAATGGTGTTTTAAATGTGCAGCCTTCATTTTTTACTATGATAATATATGACGAATTTATTTATATACTTTTGGGTTGATATTATTGTACATGATATAAAATTTTTAATTAAATGTTAATTTTTACCTATATCAAAACTACTACTACAAGGGTTAATATAATATCACATCACTGTACCTATAATACAGTGAGGGGTACAGTATACTATCTACAGGTGATGATGTGAATACTGTAACAATGATGTAAAAATAATGAAGGGGTTACTCGCTGTAGTCAATATTAGTAATTTATACATCTGTAAAAAGTTATTATTGTACTGAATAAAGGGAGAGTTTTTGTGGTATTTTATTATCAATGTTATGAATAAATTATCTTGGTGATTATCTTTGGTAAGGAAGATGTTTGAGTTATGGTAAGTTTATCTGTGATGTTCAGTACAGATAGAATTTAAGCCATCTTTCATAACAGGTCTGAAAATAGGAAGGTTGTTTTTGTGTGTGTATAAATTTTGGTTGATACATACACACACCTTCACTATCACACACCTTCACTATCACCATCTTTCAAGACTGGCCTTATCTTCACTTACCTTTATGGGGAAGAATTAAAACAGCATAAAGAATTAGTGTACAGTACAGGCAAGAGTCACTACATAAGGATCTCTCAACACCGACCTTACCTCCATCATTCACCGAGGAAGAATTAAAACAGATTATAGAGAAATATTTTTTTTACTGGGTTATGTGGACACGGCGGTGTACATGACTAGACGTAAACAACACAGACGGGATGATTCATGTTCTACGTAATCTTACCCCAAGACTCGATGCCTCGTGTACACTCGCTCCAGAGAAGCATCTTTTGTTATTTTGTGCGAGGCCACATGACCCAACGGACAAAGGATTCTCACAACCCTACCGAGACAACGGGTCACGGTGTTTATTTTGAAATTCGTTGCACCTCAACTAATGCCCCTTGGAGCGAGTATACCCGTGCTACATGAGATGATATTACAATTACTATGTGAAATGTTACTCACTTTTTACTCACTACAGTGTAACTACATAATATGGGGTCTATATCAGAAGGTACAGGTCAAGGGGGCCCCAATCCTTATAGCCCCCAAACAGTCCCAATGATCAGGTTAGGTTAGGAGCCTATGAGGACTGAGGCCATACAGTACAGCTACCATTCTCCTGGACTTATGATTTCAATAAACTCCTAATATAGGTTTAACTCTTTTTAGTAAGTCATTCTAGAAATTTTTGGTCATTGACGATAGAGAACCGACAAAGTGAGAGATAAAACGACGACACAGTTTGAATGTTTAGTGGCCAGACGACAATAACATGTACGATCCACGCGGTCACACCCACATCGACACTTCCTTAACTCACAATAAATAAGGTAAAAATTCTATAAATTTTTTTCATCTATTTTCCACTTCATGTATATACACAAACAATCATTTGGTGAAAAAAACAACAAGCAAACGGTTTTAAATACATCGTAACTGTGTAGGTGGGAGTCGACTGTACGGTGAGACTCGGACAAAGGACATTTACAAATCTCTCGGGGTAAAGTGACGTGGGCAGACTGTGTATTTTATATTTTTTTTAGCGGTCTATCTGGCTCACTGCTTCATTGTACAAGTTTGAAAATTATTTGGGAACAGTATAGTGAAACCTCTATTTAACGGACTATAGAAAGAGGAAAGTCAATTACATCGAGGGTCCATTAGATGTGAAACCTCAATCTAACGAACTATCTAAAGAGGTAAGTTCATTATATTGAGGGCCCATTAGATGTGAAACCTCAATCTAACGAACTATCTAAAGAGAAAAGTCCATTATATTCAGGGCCCATTAGATGTTAAACCCCCATCTAATGGATTACCCGGTATATGGTGAGAGAAGTTCATTATATGGAGGTTTCACTGTACAGCATGTTTAAACCTGAAGAGACGGGGACAGAAAAATAAATCGGGTGAATCAGAATGGTGCGGCTAAACAACCCTAACTGGAGGGAGGGACGGGAGGAAACAAGACTCTTAAGCCTACACCACTATAAACAATCCTTACAGGTCAGCCTCATATAAAAAACTATGCACAGTGTACTGACCGACATTATATATATATATACTTTATATGTATTTATTATTATATATTAATATCTCAACAACATTTTAGTGATAACAGGAATGCATCACAGACTCAGAAAGACATAGAAGATATATTTGGCGGCAGCGTTTACCCGGCGCCGCACTTGAGAGGTTCACTCGGTCGGTGGGACGACTTTCTCTGCGTCCCCATGTTACTAGAGACCTTGAAGTATTAACCTCAATCCCAGATATTCCTTTCTTTAAACACCATGTATAGAGGAGCTTCTGTTCGGCTGGTGATCTATCAGAACGTCAAAACAAGAACTTTAGGATCTAGATTTTTGGCGTTAGTTTCGGTGGTCGTTATCGCTGAAGGAAACAGCACCTCAGTTACCCCGGCCCAACACAACGGAAACTGTCCAGAGTAATGACAAGACATCAACATCCAGCAGAGCCACAGATGAAGGACCTACAGTACAGTACTCAAGTTTAATTGACTAACTACACTACAGTTTGATATATAGTATCTACATTAACCAACAAACTTGAGGGATTTTCAGTACTTCGATCCCCAAGATTAGTTTACTTCTGTATAGGCAAGTGTGGTGACAGTTGGATGTCATCTGATGGAAACTAAGTGCTGAAAAATTTATAGCTAGAAACCTTAGAATGCTTATGAACGACGCACTGGCACCTCCACGACACCTTGCTGCACAGTCGTAGGTCATACACGGACATAAGCTACCTCGTCCTCCTGCCGCTCGACCATTGTACAGTTCAGGGCATAAATATACATCAGATCGTGGCATTACTCAGATATTGGCGCTCGGATCACGGAGCTAATATAATGGCAATCAGATCATGGCACTCAGATCGTGGCATTCAGAATTTGAGCTGCCTCTTCTGCAGAGTGTAGAGAAGATGAAGGTCACTCAGCTTCCACCAGGTCAAGTAAGAACAACGCCTTCCCTCATGGCCTGTATCCACCTGCAGGAGAAGAGAGAAAATATTGTAATGTGGAGAGAAAATAAACAGTTGTGGAGAATCAGCAGGGAGGGAGGTGATGAATGGGAGGGTAAGGGGTAGGTACAGACTTAACAATATTGCATAGAGGTGACCATTAAAAAATCCAAACCACAAATTAATTTTTTTAGTTAAATTATGAGGCAGACAAACTTACATTCAGGAGTATTGGGGGTGACTGGTACTGCATCTTGCCAACACAACAACCAATCAAAATTAAGCAATGGTAACAAATCCAACATAACAACCAATCAAAATTAAACAATGGTAACGGGTACCGACTAAGTCAACAGTGAGTGGGCGGAGATTAACGTGATAGGTCAATTGCAGACTCGATGTGATAAATAACTTACAGGGAAATGTCATAATAGATCAAGGCTGAAACTGAGTCAGAGGAGCATGGCAAAAAACACTTGAGGAATGTGGCAAAAAACTCTTGAGGAACATGGCAAAAAAACTCTTGAGGACCTCTATAATAAACTTGTATACAATCACCATCACCTATAATAAACTTGTATACAATCACCAAAAATTAAAATGAGAAAAAAATCACCAAGCAGAAACTCCACCCATTTCTCGACATAATTTGATGCATTAATTTGTGAGTCATCCATTAAGTCACAACTAAATTTAAATATGTGGCAACTTATGCACTTACTGACGACACTAACAATTCTCAGGGAATTTATGTCAAATAATCTACAGACATATTTCCCTCATTCTCTCTCACACACAAACATCCACCTGCCCCCACACCGAGCCATGTTAAGGTGAGCTAATGAACTGTGACATACTATACTTTATTTATTATGATTAATTTGAAATGAAATAACCAGTGTGTATAAATTTAAAGAATAAAGTAAACAGAATCAAAGTTAAATGTTATCCTTTCGAACTTTTATAGCAACAAACTGATAAATCGCATTATAATAGTCAATTAACTGTATATGTGTGAGATCATTTTCTGTGGTCATAATGGCTAGGCAGTTCAGCTTGTCTTCTTCACTGCAGTCAAAGGAAAATTATTAAGGAAATGATGACATAAGGAAAAGTTTGAGGGGCTCCCATCCTGTAATTCTTGGGTACTGTTGTTAAAGCAGCCCCCACACACAAACACACATATGCACCTACCATCCCACCCCCATACACACACATACCCCTACCATCCCACCCACAACCACACACACAAACACCATACCCCCACCATCCCACCCCAACACACACACATAACCCCACCGCCCCACCCACACATCCACCGTCCCACCCACACATCCACCTACCCCCCACACACACAGAGCATAACCCTTACTTCTCAGCAAGATTAGGAGTGTCAGCGTGGAAGACTAGAGGTTGCTGGTTAGGATGAGTCAGCTGGAAGGCTAAACATGTGTCCACGCCCTCTGCCACTTCCTTCACCTGGAGTTAAGAACAACGTCTCATTATTTCTTAAAGAGGTATACAGGTATCCCTAAAATATCATAATTACATTTTTAACAACAGCACAGCTCAAGACTGGGATATTTCCAAGTACTAAAACAATAAGAATTATGTTGACATTTTAAAAAGGAAAAGGAAATATCTCTCCTTTAAGTATTTCCTACTTTGTATTTGTTGTGTGAAATATAACTCAACTTTTAACAATGTATTATACACTATTATGTATACCAATCTACAGTAATGTATTATATGATGGGTTTATGTCTGATAACTTCTTTCAATTTGACTACAGAGTCCAATGTAACAAAATGGGTCTGATTAGTCAGATTAAAATACAGGTTTTGGCACAGATTACTCCATGGTAGCAGTAAACACACAGGGGTGATATATACAGTATTAATACTTTATTGGCTGCTAAGGATACCCTACTTCACCCTCCCACCATATGAACAAAAATGGAACACAAGAAGCTTCTCTGGTATTGATGATGGCCACCGTCCCTAGAGCTAACTTCCACTATAATGGCCACCGTCCCTACAGCTAACTTCCACTAATAATAACCACCGTCCCTACAGCTAACTTCCACTAATAATAACCTCCATATAAGAGTTAATATAAAATTAACCACAATAACCAGAGCAACATTACCCTCTCCATGGCTTCAACTTTGTAGCCAAGTACGGGGATGCTCTGTAAGGCACACACGTCCTGAGGCGCTCGGTACTCATACAACACGCGGTCCTTGAGCACGAACCACCCTCTCCGCCACGACCTCCTCACCATCATCCTGAGATAACCGCACATCTGAGAAGAGGTGTCACTGGCACACACCTGTAATACATAGGTAAGTACATTAAGTGAGACAGTATGGTAAGTAAGTAGATTTAAGTTAAGTAAGTACAGTGTTAAGTAGAGTGAAACCTCCAAATAACGAACTTCTCTCTACATATAATCCGTTAGATGGGGGTTTAGCATCTAACGGACCCTCTATATAACGAACTTTCATCTATATATACTTAGTTAGATGGGGGTTTAGCATCTAATGGACCCTCAATATAATGGACTTTCCTTTCCATATAGTCAGTAAATGGAGGTTTTACTGCATGGCAATAGTAATAATTATAAAACAGTCTCACACACACACACACACACCTACCTCCATCAATCTCTCAGGGATTCGCTTTCTGATACGATTTCTGCCACTATCCCTGACGCCTTTCTTGAACTGAGCTTTAAGGCTGGACACTCTCCTTATCCTCATCCCCGGGTGCTCCTCCAGGGTCGAGGAACCCTCATACTTGTGCTCAAAGTCCTTCTGCAGGATTTCAAAGCAGGTCTCGCAGACTCTGGCTGCCTGATGTTTCTTATATTGTAAAGGAGCGCGGTTGGCTGAGCAGCGATCACACACAACCTGTACAATATATGACAATAATAATGATGATAACAGTAATTAGTGAGAATGATAACAACAATAATAATAATAATACAGTAATAGCAAATATAATAGAAATAATAATAGTGTAACAACAATAAAATAATAATAATAACGATAATAATAATAACGATAATAATAATAACAACACACAGAGGCGGTGGGTGGACGTTACCTTGCCACAAGCTCGGCAGTGGTGTCTGCGGAAGGTGAGGGTGAACTCTGCAGTGCATTGTTGACACATCGTTACTCGGTAGTCAGGGATCCACACAGGTGCCTGAATAACAACGAATAGTAAACAAAAATACACATCGAGATCGACCATTCTAAAACATGTCCCACCCATTCTAAAACATGTCCCACCATTCTAAAACATGTCCCACCATTCTAAAACATGTCCCACCATTCTAAAACATGTCCCACCATTCTAAAACATGTCCCACCATTCTAAAACATGTCCCACCATTCTAAAACATGTCCCACCATTCTAAAACATGTCCCACCCATTCTAAAACTTGTCCCACCATTCAAAGCATGTCCCACCCATTCTAAAGTCCCAATTCTAAAACATGTCCCACCCATTCTAAAACATGTCCCACCATTCTAAACATGTCCCACCCACCCATTCTAAAACATGTCCACCATTCTAAAACATGTCCCCATTCTAAAACATGTCCCACCATTCTAAAACATGTCACCATTCTAAAACATCCCACCCATTCTATAACATGTCCCACCATTCAAAAACATGTCCCACCATTCTAAAACATGTCCCACCCATTCTAAAACATGTCCCACCATTCTATAACATGTCCCACCATTCTAAAACATGTTATTGTCCCACCCATTCTAAAACATGTCCCACCATTCTAAAACATGTCCCACCATTCTAAAACATGTCCCACCATTCTAAAACATGTCCCACCATTCTAAAACATGTCCCACCATTCTAAAACATGTCCCACCATTCTAAAACATGTCCCACCATTCTAAAACATGTCCCACCATTCTAAAACATGTCCCACCCATTCTACGATAAAGGTACAAAAATAAAAAACGAATCGCGACACTTCTTGTTATTGTCGTCGACTTAACAACACAAAGTCGACTCAACGCTCGACACAACGCACCTGTTTGCCGAGTGTTAGCGTCGACGGTTGTTGATATAGCGGCATCTTAGCTTGCATGAAGGTCGAGCGACGCGAGGCATTGTCCTCTATAGCCTCTCTTAGCGCCTCTATCCAAGCATCTCGTTCTTGGGCCGTACTGTCAAGTGATAGCAGGTTAGTGGTGTTTCAAGCAAAGTTCATGATGAAATAAACTAAATAATAAACTAAATAACCAACTGCTCGTATGACTAGTAGGTTGATAAATGATAAAATGGTAAATGATAATAAATATACACAATAATAACTGGTAAAGTGAACAAACCAGCAATGAATCAAACCTAATCTAAACTAACCTAGTCAAAAGTAACCTAACCTAATACTCCACACACACACACACACACACAAACACACTCACTCACTCACTCACCTCGCTTGTAGGGTAAAAGAACGAGAGGTTGATATGACGCTAAATTCGTTCTTAAATTCCTCTGCCGTTGGTGTGTCCACTTTCATCCCCTCCAGCGTTAGTTCACAGTTGAGTCGAAGGGCGCCACCTGGGCCACTGGTCACGAAGCTTGTGTAAAGAAGAACGTCAGACAGCTGTAAATAAACGTGTGTGAGTTACTTGCTTAATCCTTACTGTTTATCATTGTTTGTATACCTGTACTGTCTATGAATATTGTTTGTATACCTGTACTGTCTATATTGTTTGTATACCTGTACTGTCTATATTGTTTGTATACCTGTACTGTCTATGTATTAGTATGTATCTGTCTGTCTGTGTGTATAGTTAAATTACTGTTAATAGCTATGGTAAGTTTATTGTTTAATAGTTTCCTCACCTGTCTCTACCTTGACTAGGAATACCTCACTACTATATGTCGTAAGTTCTGGCCAAATGTCATGGGGTTGTAATAGCTCTCTCTCTCTCTCTCTAGGTCATAACATTCTCTCTTTTTCTCTCTCTCTCTCTCTCCCTCTCTCTAAGTCGTCATAAACCTTGCACTCTCTCTCTCTCTCTCTCTCTCTGTCACACTGTTATCTGTAGAGTATACAGGAAGGTCGACCTTTCTATATCATGTACTATAGTTTTTGAACTGGCCGTCATATCACATATTACAGCAATGCATTTCCTCTCTCACACTAAACAAAAGCTAAACGTTTTTACCCTCACAATAAAGTATAAACATGAAACAAAAGCTAAACAATTTCCCCTAACACTAAAGTAAAACATTAAACAAAAGCTATCAAATATTCTCTCTCACTAAACAAAAGCTAAAACAAAATTATCTCACACTAAAGAATAAACATGAAACAAAAGCATCACGTTTGTTCTCTCACAAAAGCTAAACATTTTCCCTCACACTAAAGTAAAACATTAAACAATATCATCACGTCTCCTCTAACAAAAGTCAAAGCAATAAACAAGAGGATGGCATTATCTACGCCCACCATTACACACACACATGTTGTCTGATAATGCTATGGTGAGGCAGAGCTGAATGTCAAAGAGCTCTGGGAGTGGGGAGAGGAGGAGTGGGGAGAGTAGGAGTGGGATGGGGAGAGGAGGGGTGGAGTGGGGAGAGGAGGGGTGGAGTAGAGGGGTTGGGCTGGGGCAGGAAGAGGAGGGGAGGAGGGTGGGGTGGGGAGGTAGGAGAGGGAAGGGTAGGTGGGGAGAGTAGGAGAGGGAAGGGTAGGAGTGGGGAGAGGAGGGGTTGAGGGGTGGGGAGGATGGGAGGGGAGGGGTGACCATGCAACAGCTGTGAGTCAGATTATGTATCATAGAGTCCTGGCGTGTGGATTAGGTGAAGATTAGACACCCCGAGTTTATTTCATATTACGATTGATTACCTAACCCAAGGGCGGATCCAAGGGGGGTCAAGGGGTCAGGATCCCCCCTTTCACCACAAAATTTCAATACTTCTTTAAAGCAGTATTGTATTCAGGTATCTTTGCATAGTAAAAAGTAATTACTAATGACCTCAGAATATGGCATGCTCCCCCACCCACCACTTTTTGGACACCCCTTTTGATATTCCTGGATCCGCCCCTGTAATCCTATTGCTATTTAAACCTAACCTAACCTAACCTAACCTAACCTAACTTAACCTAACCTAACCTAACCTAACCTAACCTAACCTAACCTAACCTAACCTAACCTAACCTAACCTAACCTAACCTAACCTAATCTAACCAACAACTTTAGCTAGAGACTTTATGGGACCTGAAAGTGTGTGATCTGATAATAGACAGAAAAATACTTGTGGGTTGACTACAATGGAGCCGTTTAGTCCTGATAACAACACTATGAGCTGAAGTGGTTATCTCAATGGTGTGGAAAGATGTGTTAAGTAGACTCATTGTGATTGGATTCACTGTGTGTGTGTGTGTGTTGACAGCTAAAAATAACTTAATATACTATGAGTGTGTGTATGTGTATGTATGTATGTATGTATGTATGTATGTATGTATGTATGTATGTATGTACGCTATAAGTCATCACTGTGCAGCACTTAAACAATTAAGCACTCTAAACCCTTCACCCCAGTTTCTAATATTTCACTCAACTAACACCAGGTGATTTTATTCAGCTCAGACGCTCCCCCGTACACAAGGGATCATTGCACATAATTATACACTAATTATACACTAGATTATAAGCAGGTTACTGTATAACAAGTACAGTATGAGTATGTGTGTATGTTTTGATGATATAACCTTCCTGTAGCTATAATCTTGTCTTCAATCAATCTCCTGTTAGATTAGATTAGGTTAGGTTAGGTTAGGTTGGTCAGGTTAGGTTAGGTGGTTATTCTCCCAAAATAACCAGCATTGAGCTGAAGAAGCCGCCAGCATAGCAAATAATCTGAGTTGTAGGCACGAATGCTTATTTGGGTGAGAGTTGTGAACAGAGTGGCACAACAACCTAGTAAATGTTATGACAGCACCATGAGGATGAGTGCCCTTACAACTAGCATACCAGAGTACCTACAACTAGCATAATGCAGTACCTACAACTACTACTACTACTTTGCTGTCACTAGGAATCGATCATCCAGCTATGGTAAAATGATATGAGTTATTAGGGATGTCACCTTTATTTGAGGTGACAATAGTTAACTGAGAACTGACCTGACTGCCTGACTGACCAACTGACAAGAACTGACTGACTGTCTGTTTGACCCCACAAGAACTAACCGACTGGCTAATTGACCCCAAGAGAACTGACTTGACTCTCTGATTGACCAACTGGCAAGAAATACAATAAGTTAAGACGATAATGCCAAAAAAAAAATGAAAACCCAAACAAACATTATGAACTATACTGTTACCCACCAACTGTTGTCCAGGTTTATAAATACGTCATAAGTCCTTCTATAAGTCCAAGTCCTTCTATAAGTCCTTCTACAAGTCCTAAGTCCTTTCATAAGTCCTTCTATAAGTCCAAGTCCTTCTATAAGTCCTTCTACAAGTCCTAAGTCCTTTCATAAGTCCTTCTATATGTCCAAGTCCTTCTATAAGTCCAAGTCCTTCTATAAGTCCTTCTACAAGTCCTAAATCCTTTCATAAGTCCTTCTATAAGTCCTTCTACAAGTCCTAAGTCCTTTCATAAGTCCTTCTATAAGTCCTTCTACAAGTCCTAAGTCCTTTCATAAGTCCTTCTATAAGTCCTTCTACAAGTCCTAAGTCCTTTCATAAGTCCTTCTATAAGTCCTTTTACAGTTCAAGAATTAATAACTAGAAGCATAAAAATAGACTGATAGATCATATGACTGTATCCTCCCCACCACACACACAAGACAGACACCCACTCATCAACTTCAAGTATACCTACACCCACCAACACAGTCAATACAGTCAACCAGTCATTATTATCAAGTACACCTACACCCCCCACCTCCACAACACAGGTTCAAGCACACTTACCAGTTACCACTCACACAGCAACAGTCAACCAGTCATCATTATCAAGTACACCTACACCCCCCACCCTCCACAACACAGGTTCAAACACACTTACCAGTTACCACTCACACAGCAACAGTCAACCAGTCATCATTATCAAGTACACCTACACACCCCACTTACCAGTATAAAGTACCTTGGCTGCATCTCCCGACGACACAGCTTCAGTAGTTCTCCCTCCTTCAGTAGATATCTTCCCGGCCGCACTAGTTCATATCGAGGACCTCTTGTGTTGCTACTGCCGGTGTTGCTGCTGGTGTTGTCATGGTCTCCACTAGTGCTACTACTGCTACTGAGTCGATCCTGGAGCGCCAGTAGCTTCATAAAGTTCGTCTGGAAGAAAAGGTGAAATTTTAGTCATGTATGTTCGGTTAGTTGTGTAGTCGAGGCCAAAATCCCATCAAATATTTCACACAAGACAAAATCCATAACATTAGCACAAAATCCCCAAACATTCACACAAATCCCATAACATTCTTAGCACAAAATCCCCATAACATTCTTAGCACAAAATCCCCCATAACATTCTTAGCACAAATCCCCATAACATTCTTAGCACAAAATCCCCATAACATTCTTAGCACAAAATCCCCCATAACATTCTTAGCACAAAATCCCCATAACATTCTTAGCACAAAATCCCCATAACATTCTTAGCACAAAATCCCATAACATTCTTAGCACAAAATCCCCATAACATTCTGCACAAATCCCCATAACATTCTTAGCACAAATCCCCCATAACATTTATGGTTAGGTTTGTTAGGTAAGAATGTCAGGATCAGGAGAAGTTACGTCAGGTAAGATAGGGCAGGGTAGGGTAAGGTTAGGGCCTTATACTAAAATATAAGAGATGTAAGGGGGCATGTAGGTGTAGGGAAGCCTGACCCTAATATTAACACAGTATAAGGGCCAAGTAGGGAAGCCTGACCCTAATATTAACACAGTATAAGGGCCAATTATCAAGGTGTGAATGGGATAAGGGACTATGCCTTACACACCAAACCCTTACCTTTCTGTATAAACGAATATAAGGGCTCTAGGTATTAGGGTTCCCCCCCCTGCTAAAGTACGTAAGGTATGAGGGCCTTATTGTGAGGTATGGAAGGTAAAGGGCCTCATATCCTCTTCCTGTCAGGGGAGAACCCACAACTCTATAACCATCAGTGACGTCACTATGTAAACAATAGAGTTGCCATGTGTCGCCAGGAAGTGTAAGTTGCCAGGTCTCGTGAGATACTTGGGAGAGCGTGATTTTTTTTTCTTTTTTTTTTCTTTAAGAACCATCTGTATCTCTCTCTCAGGAAAGTCATTGATACTGTATAGTTCTTGAGTTAGATTTATAGAAAGAGAGAAAGACAGACAGATCGATAAAGACAGAAAGAGAGAGAGAGAGAGAGAGAGAGTGGAGAGAGAGAGAGAGAGAGAGAGAGAGAGAGAGAGAGAGAGAGAGAGAGAGAGAGAGAGACAGAGATATTTATTGGTAGAGAGAAACAGACAAATAGAGATCAAGAGAGAGAGGTAATGAGATACTGCAAGCGGTGGTCTACATTACAAGTCAGTACAACAGAATAACAAACATAAATTATGCCACGTAATCACCTCATTATCTTAAGAGGAAAAAAACTAAATTAATAGACAATTCTCAGTACACCTTATTATTTGGTATAAAAGAACAGCCCTTAATAGGTTAGGTGAGGTTAAAATAGTGTCCAGATTCTACTGTGACTACTTTAATTAGATACGTTCAAGCAACAATATTTAGATGTCTATTATTATTGTTATTATTATTATTATTGTTATTTACGGAATGTTCTTCAAGTAATTCTCTAAGTTAATGTTGTAACCTAACTGATGTAAAGTAAATCACAAGTGTTAATTTCTATATTATTTAAAAATTTACCTCAAGTCAGATTCAGTCTTCCGTTAAATATTTATAAACCTCAAGTGTATTTTAAACTTGGACATTAAGCAAATAAATAGTCAAATAAACAACATTGATTACTGAGGAATTTGTTCAAGAGCTCACCGACTTAACTAAAAATACATTACGATAAATAAAATACGATCAATTCTGGTTTATTATTAAAAGAGTATTATATGATGAAATATTAGACTCAGGTAAGTATTATATTATCCTTTAGTCACGGTGAGAGTAATGAGTGTACGGACTAAGCTTTATGAACCCTTGTCAATGGATTAAGGAAAGTTAGTGGTGACGCTGGCAACATGGCGGACAGTACTTGTTGCTAACTCTCAGAGACCCTTAGTATAAGTGCAATTTTTATTTATTTAAAACTACCCTGGAATAAACATACTTACTGCTTTGTTTTAGTTTAATATATTTGCAATTTTACCACTATATTATCCTCTTATAGATGTAACGAAAAGTAAAAATAAAAAGTAAAAGATATATTGGTAAATAATATCCCCAGCTAAAGGGATAATTATCGTACACTATATGGCTGCACCTTAAAGATGTTTACTCCCCCCAAATATGATAATTTATTCTTATTCATGACAGCGGGAGAATAAACCACATTACACAGGTCTAAAATTAATTCTGATGTCATATTAACCGTTAAATCTTTCTCGTTCAAGGTTAAAAAGCCAGTTGTATTGTCCTAACATCTCCTGAAGAAAAGGAAAAGTTTTCGTACAACTTACCACTCTTTATCACAGATTCCCAAGCCTTCGTACGATAATAGAGATAATTAACATACACTTTGGCACAATCTAAACAATTTTGATATATCGTCATGGAGAGAGAGAGAGAGAGAGAGAGAGAGAGAGAGAGAGAGAGAGAGAGAGAGAGAGAGAGAGAGCAATCCTATACTCTCTTCACTGTCTCACCTGTCGACGTGTGGTTAATCAAGGCCAAAGCTGAGTTACCTATCTGCCTTGTTTATTTTTTTACTTATATTACTTAAACAAATCTTATGAATGACAGTTATTAATGTGTTGTTATTATTATATACGTTTATATTTCGTTTGACATGTATAGAGGCAGCAACAGGTATACAGTTCAGCATGTATATATATAATACAGGTATACAGTTTACATATACCAAGCATGTATACAGTTTCACACATACCTCTAGAGTGCAGGTAAAAATAATGATATTTCGTATAACCTAACCTAACCTAACCTTCCCATAACGTAACCAAACCAAACCAAACCTACCCTACCTAACCCTACCCTAACCAACCCTAACCAACCCTAACCTAACCTAACCTTTCCCATAACGTAACCAAACCAAACCAAACCTACCCTACCTAACCCTACCCTAACCAACCCTAACCAACCCTAACCTAACCTAACCTAACCAAACCAAACCAAACCAAACCAAACCTACCCTACCTAACCCAATCCTACCCTACCCTAACCAACCCTAACCTAACCTAACCAAACCAAACCTTTATCTACAACACAGAATTATAAATTGTCGACATTGTATGAAAGTTTATCTCGTATTTACAAATTATTTTCTTAACACGGGTGGTAAAAGGTGGTTGTTAATATATAAAATCAGGTTACATTTTTAACATAGATAAGAGTGTACAGTACGTGGTCTGTTGGTGGGTAGAACTCTTAGATATAATGTCTATGGCAACCTCTCTATGGTAATCTGTCTATGGCAACCTCTCTATGGTAATCTGTCTATGGCAACATCTCTATGGTAATCTGTCTATGGCAACCTCTCTATGGTAATCTGTCTATGGCAACATCTCTATGGTAATCTGTCTATGGCAACCTCTCTATGGTAATCTGTCTATGGCAACCTCTATGGTAATCTGTCTAAGGCAACCTCTCTATGGTACTCTGTCTATGGCAACCTCTCTATGGTAATCTGTCTATGGCAACCTCTCTATGGCAACCTTTGTGACAATCTCCGTGACAATTTCCATGACAACCTCTATGGCAATTTCTATGACAATCTCCATGGCAACCTTTATGATAACCCCTATGAAAATTTCTATGACAATCTCCATGACAACCCCATGACAATCTCTATGTGGCAACCAATGACACAATTTACCTACATTACGTCACTGAGCACTTCAACTAGGTTAGCTGGAGTACCTACCTGTTGAGTAATGTGTACAGTATCTAGGTAGAGTGTGTGTGTGTGTGTGTGTGTGTGTGTGTGTGTGTGTGTGTGTGTGTGTGTGTGTGTGTGTAAGTCAATCGTTAGAGCACATGTGGAGGAGTGTTTTTTAAGGTTCGATAAAGGTCAAAGGTCAAGATTATTATGTTGGTGTACATACATACATACACTGACGTCAGCAGCTTCTCTTCCCCAATCTTCCCCAATCTTATCTACGTTTCCCCAACTCTTCCCAACCCTCCAACCCCTCTCCCACCCCTCTTAATCCCTTTCCGCCCCCTCTCCCACCCTCCTCGCCCTGAAGTAATACAAACATTACGACCATTAAGTTTCATAAAAGCTGAAGAACAACAACACTGAGAGATTAAATAAAGGACTCTCTCTCCATACCTCACTTCATCCTCCCTCCCTCCCTCTTATCCTGTCATATCCTCTCAACATCTTCCCTTCCCTCTCACCCCCCTCCCTTCTTCCTCTCATCTCTCTTCAACTACCCTCCTTCCACTCTCCCCCACTCTCCTACCATAAGGGTGATTAATACAGTCTTCTACGTTGTTATGACCTCTATGAGCCCTGTGTTGGTACAGGAGGCCATCAGACTAGAGTCACTACACCATTGAGTACAGGATCAGTATTGGGGACACGAACCCTGACACGGTGGGGAGGGATACCTAGTTATATTGTGGTGAGGGGGTGAAGGAGAGGAGACGGTGATGAGGGGGGTGAAGGGAGGGGAGGTGAGGGGGGTGAAGGGGAGAGGGGGTGAAGGGGAGAGGGGGAGACGGGTGAGGGGATGAGGGGTGGGGTGTGAGGGAGAAGGGATAATTGAGGTGTGAGGGGGAGAGAGGGTAACTGAGGTAAAAAAGGGAGTAACTAAGGTGTTAGGGGCCCCATATTCCATATATACATAACACCAGGGCCCAAATGTCTCTCCTGGGGCCTACATAGAATGACGCTTCTCTAAATTATTCTTTGGGCGGATAGATATGTTATCGCCGCCAGCTACAGCTACACAGTGCTGGCAGCCTTCAGCACCTCAACCCATGTGTCTGCGAGTGTCACCCAGACAAATATAAACTCTCAGCCGACGACCACATACGACCTCCTTATTTTTATTTTTTTTATTGGGCACCTCCCTACAGCCTTGTGGCACCCTATACCTTGTGGCACCCCCCACAGCCTTGTGGCACCCCCTACAGCCTTGTGGCACCCCCCACAGCCTTGTGGCACCCCCCCCACAGCCTTGTGGCACCCCCCCACAGCCTTGTGGCACCCCCCCACAGCCTTGTGGCACCCCCCCACAGCCTTGTACACCCCCCACAGCCTTGTGGCACCCCCCACAGCCTTGTGGCACCCCCCACAGCCTTGTGGCACCCCCCACAGCCTTGTGGCACCCCCCCCACAGCCTTGTGGCACCCCCCACAGCCTTGTGGCACCTCCCCACAGCCTTGTGGCCCCCCCCACAGCCTTGTGGCACCTCCTCACAGCCTTGTGGCACCCCCCACAGCCTTGTGGCACCCCCTACAGCCTTGTGGCACCTCCCACAGCTTGTGGCACCCCACAGCCCGGCACCCCCACAGCCCCTGGCACCCCCCACAGCCTTGTGGCACCCCCCACAGCCCTTGTGGCGCCCCCCCACAGCCTTGTGGCACTCTCACAGCCCTGAGGCACCTCACAGCCTTGTGGCACCTCCCCACAGCCTTGTGGCACCCCCACAGCCTTGTGGCACCCCCACCGGCCCCCCAGCGGCACCCCCCCCCACAGCCCGGCACCCCCCACAGCCTTGTGGCACCCCCACAGCCTTGTGGCACCCCCCCACAGCCTCTGGGCACCCCCCCACAGCCTTGTGGCACTCCACAGCCCTGGGCACCCCCACAGCCTTGTGGCACCCCCCACAGCCTTGTGGCACCCCCCCACAGCCTTGTGGCCCCCCACAGCCGTGGCACCCCTCACAGCCTTGTGGCACCCTCCACAGCCTTGTGGCACCCCCCCACAGCCCTGGCACCCCCTACAGCCTTGTGGCACCCCCTCACAGCCTTGTGGCACCCCCACAGCCTTGCACCCCCCCCCACAGCCTTGTGGCACCCCCCACAGCCTTGTGGCACCCCCCCACAGCCTTGTGGCACCCCCCCACAGCCTGTGGCACCCCCCACAGCCTTGTGGCACCCCCACAGCCTTGTGGCACCCCACAGCCGGACCCCCACAGCCTTTGGCACCCCCCACAGCCTTGTGGCACCCCCCACAGCCTTGTGGCACCCCCCACAGCCTTGTGGCACCCCCCCACAGCCTTGAGCACCCCCCCCCTCACAGCCTTTGGCACCCCCCACAGCCTTGTGGCACCCCCCACAGCCTTGTGGCACCCCCCCACAGCCTTGTGGCACCCCCCCCACAGCCCCAGGCACCCCCACAGCCTTGTGGCACCCCCCCCACAGCCTTGTGGCACCCCCCACAGCCTTGTGGCACCCCCCACAGCCTTGTGGCACCCCCCCTGCACAGCCTTGTGGCACCCCCCCCCACAGCCTTGTGGCACCCTCACAGCCTTGTGGCACCCCCCCACAGCCTTGTGGCACCCCCCCCCTGCACTCTCACAGCCCTGGCACCCCCCCACAGCCTTGTGGCACCCCCCCACAGCCTTGTGGCACCCCCCACAGCCTGTGGCACCCCCACAGCCTTGTGGCACCCCACAGCCCAGGCACCCCCCCACAGCCCAGGCACCCCCCACAGCCTTGTGTCCCCCCTACAGCCTTGTGGCACCCCCCCACAGCCTTGTGGCACCCCCTCACAGCCTTGTGGCACCTCCCTCACAGCCTTGTGGCACCCACAGCCTTGTGGCACCTCCTCACAGCCTTGTGGCACCCCCCCACAGCCTTGTGGCACCCCCCACAGCCTTGTGGCACCTCCCTACAGCCCCAGGCACCCCCCACAGCCGTGGCACCCCTACAGCCTTGTGGCACCCCCCCACAGCCTTGTGGCACCCCCCACAGCCTTGTGGGCACCCCCCCACAGCCTTGTGGCACCCCCCCCCACAGCCTTGAGGCACCCCAGCCTTGTGGCACCTCCCCACAGCCTTGTGGCACCCCCCCACAGCCTTGTGGCACCCCCCACAGCCTTGTGGCACCCCTCACAGCCTTGTGGCACCCCCACAGCCTTGTGGCACCCCTACAGCCTTGTGGCACCCCCCTACAGCCTTGTGGCACCCCCCCCACAGCCTTGTGGCACCCCCCCACAGCCTTGTGGCACCCCCCACAGCCTTGTGGCACCCCCCCAGCCTTGTGGCACCCCCCACAGCCTTGTGGCACCCCCCCCACAGCCTTGTGGCACCCCCCCCACAGCCTTGTGGCACCCCCCACAGCCTTGTGGCACCCCCCACAGCCTTGTGGCACCCCACAGCCTGGCACCCCCCACAGCCTTGTGGCACCCCCCCACAGCCTTGCACACCTGTGGCACCCCCACAGCCTTGTGGCACCCCCCCACAGCCTGTGGCACCCCCCACAGCCTTGTGGCACCCCCACAGCCGGCACCCCCACAGCCTTGTGGCACCCCCCACAGCCTTGTGGCACCCCCACAGCCTTGTGGCACCCCCCCTCACAGCCTTGTGGCACCCCCACAGCCTTGGGCACCCCCCCACAGCCTTGTGGCACCCCCCCCCACAGCCCTTGTGGCACCCCCACAGCCTTGTGGCACCCCCTAGCCTTGTGGCACCCCCCTCACAGCCTTGTGGCACCCCCCCCACAGCCTTGTGGCACCCCCCACAGCCTTGTGGCACCCCCCCCCCCCACAGCCTTGTGGCACCCCCCCACAGCCCCTAGGGCACCCCCCCACAGCCTTGTGGCACCCCCCCCACAGCCTTTGTGGCACCCCCCCACAGCCTTGTGGCACTTCACAGCCTTGTGGCACCCCCCACAGCCTTGTGGCACCCCCCTACAGCCTGTGGCACCCCCCACAGCCTTGTGGCACCCCCCACAGCCTTGTGGCACCCCACAGCCTTGTGGCACCCCCCCACAGCCTTGTGGCACCCCCCTACAGCCTTGTGTAAGGTGAAGCGCAGAAGCTACAGCGTCCAACAGGGAAGCATGCTCAGTTCATGCTTGCCTTGTAGACTGTACATGTGTGAGTCCCAATGAGGCCGCGCGACCTGTGACCTCGCCAGATGTTTGTAAACGTCGCAGACATAGAACAAGCGTTTCGGAGTAGACAGTTCTACAGGTGCGGTGACTGTCTGGCCTTCCCTAACTGTGAGACCAAGTCTTACAGCCATACTGTGAACATCTTCCACCCTCAGTAGTGAACACACCAACTCACACTCCTGTCCCTGAGTTTTGTGTTAAGACAGTACTGTTGTCTCTTGGAACACCATACTGATCGACCCTCACTTGTAAGTACAGCCTACGTGGTGACGTACCCCTCAGTACTGAAATATTGTGGACTAATTAGGCCTACTCATTTCAGCCTTATCTGAAGCAATAAGACAATGTGTGTAGCGTAACTAAGATTAATAGCGTTATGAACTTTGTATTATGTCGCTATATTTAATGACCTTATGTAGTTAAGATAAAGTTGTGTGTGACTAACTAATTATGTATCAGATGGATCACCAAGTAATACTAATGAACGCCTTCTTCTTCTGCAGGTGCTGACCACGTCAATAAATGTTAAGGGCGTCAAGGTGAGTTTCAATCAGTCCCTTCCACCTGCTCGTCACCCGACCGTCCTGAACTAAGGCGGTCACAGAGAGACAGACAGACGGACAGACAGGCGGACGGACGGATGGATGGATGGATGGTGGATGGATAAAGAGAGAGAGAGAGAGAGAGAGAGAGAGAGAGAGAGAGAGAGAGAGGACCATTGCCACACACACACACGGACTCTTAAATGCAGGCTTCCTCCGCCACCATTGAGGCCCTTACAGGACGCACGCAGTTCCTCTCTGACACACACACACACACACACACACACACACACACACACACACACACACACACACACACAGAACAATGAGTTTCCATGACACACTTTTTGTATCCAATTTGTTTTATATTTAACCCAACATAACCTAACCAAACCAAACCTAACCTAACCAAACCTATCCCAACCAAACCTAACCTAACCAAACCTAACCTAACCAAATCATCATTCTGTAAGCTTCTCCAATATAATTTTAATTCTACCTTGATACGAGAAAATGTTCCTGACTCACTCAAGCTAAGACACCAATATGGCTGCCGAATTGTCCAGAGACTTTAGTAGATGTGGTTTGTTTATACTATAGAAGGTTATGGAGGGGAGGGAGAGGGGAGGAAGGGGAGAAGGAGAGGAAGAGGGAGGGAGAGGGGGGCGGGGTGGGGAGAATGCTGATGTAACAATTATGGTGGAAGGGGTGGGGAGAGAGCTGCCAACGTGTAAATAATACGACGATATTTGACAGCAGAAACATACGTACATGGGTGTGTGTGTGTGTGTGTTTGGAGTTTTTTACAGGTGTTTAAGTTCAGCTGTTCAAGGAAATCATATTACATGCTCTCAGGTACACACACACACACACACACACACACACACACACACACACACACACACACACACACACACACACACACACACATACCTTTTATTATTCTGTATTTCCAAGTTCCGGCTGGCAATCCAATGGATGAGAACGCCAGGCGGTGACGAACGCCCGCCCTGGTGTAAGATTAAACGTGTGATGTAGGATGAAAGAGAAGAGAGAGAGAGAGAGAGAGAGAGAGAGAGAGAGAGATTTTGTCCAATGAGGAACTGTGTGGGGAGAATTTTGTCCAATAGGGAAACTGTCTAGAGGAAATTTTGTCCAATAAATAACTGTCCAACGTAGTTTAGTCAAGCATGTAACAAGCTGGACACTGGGACCACAAAGCTCCAATTTAACTTAATTTAACTTAACGCAGCCAAACACTTTTAACACGCGATAGTTGTAAGTCACTTATGTAATGCTGACCAGCCTATAAGTCTCTCCCTCTCTCTCTCTCTGCTTCTCCTCCACACACACACACACACACACACACACACACACACACACACACACACACACACACACACACACACACACACCCTTGCAACACTCACGTACACGAAGCCCATATTTTACAGTCATTTTGATCACTATTTTCCTCTTAAGATATTCAATAAAAATTTTTCTTTAAAAAAACATTAATAATTTACTTACGTCTAATATATAATCAAACTAAACAAATTAATAATTACAATTTATATATATTTTTAGATGGTATTGGTGATATTTATAATTATTTGTGATTTCTTGTAATACCTACTATATTTACAGTACCTGCTTTTATTGTACCATCAAAACCGTTTTATCGGAAATTATCATGTAAATAGATAAGAAATTACCATTGCAATAAACATATTTGTCAATTAGACATAAACCTGACAGCTCTCAGTGATAACCGTGGTAACATTATGAGATGTTCTTATTACCACCATGCTATTGTACTATTCCAGATGTTACATAATACTTCCTTGAGATAAATGTCTAGTATATATCAGGTGCAGCTCAGGTTCTCAACTGGCTCAGCCATGTTATTATTATCCACTCTGTATCTGTGTTTTTTTGGATAAATAAACTTTCTATTAAATTCAATTCAAACTAAAAAAAAAGCTCTTGAGATGGCCTACCAAACCCCCAACAAACCCAACTTAGAATACTGACACAGAAAAACCCTCCTCCTCGCTGCCACGTTCACATTTCCTCATAAACAGAACTGTACAGATAAACGTTCAGTACAATATATTTCCAAGTCAACTTTCTGTACTTTCCAGTATAACTTCCAGCGGCGCAGTAAAACGAACATAACGGCAGAGGATGTTATCTTATGTGAAAACGTTGCTTGGAAAAATTTCTAATGTGTTAATGTATTCCAGGAATTTTGTTAAGTGGTGTAATATTTCCTACTCTGCTGTTGTAAGGTTAATTTCCTTGATAAAACCCTGGGCTTAACCTAACGGAATCTAACCTAACCTAACGTAACCTAACCTAACGTAACCTAACCTAAACTATCCTAACCTAACCTAACCTAACCTAACCTAACGTAACCTAACCTAAACTATCCTAACCTAACGTAATCTGACCTAACCTAACGTAACCTAACCTAAACTATCCTAACCTAACGTAATCTGACCTAACCTAACCTAACCTAACGTAATCTGACCTAACCTAACGTAACCCAACCTAAACTACCCCCCATACCCCCAAATAGCATTAGGGTGGTTAATCTTCAGGTGAAATAAGCTGGGGTGGGTATTCTTCAGGTGATCCTATAACAGAATCGTAAAGGAACAACCACAAAGTTTATTTTGAGACCTGAAAAGCTGTAATGCCTTAATTAAGCTGACAATAAGCTGATTAAGCGTAAACAATAAATGTCTGTGTGTGTGTGTGTGTGTTGATATGTATTGGGTGTGGGTATTTGTTCTCATGTATGTTTGTGTGTATGTATGTATGTATGTATGTATGTATGTATGTATGTATGTATGTGTATGTATGTATGTGTGTATGTATGTATGTATATATGCACAGGTATGTGTGTGTGTCTTAACCTGCTCGTGACCTACCCTAACCTAACTGGAATTACCTCCCTTGACCTGCTAACCTGGATGGAACTGTATGTAATAATAATAATAATAAAAAACGGTTTATTAATAGAGTTGCAGCCGGTGGCTGAAAATATACAAGCTTACATGTGATTAAGACATAATGATGTGTGTGTGTGTGTGTGTGTGTGTGTGTGTGTGTGTGTGTGTGTGTGTGCGTGTGTGTGGACCATTTAAACAGGATAAACAATAATAAAGGCGGTCATAACACTCACCCCCTGCTTCATGGTGTCGTTAGCGTGGGCCGCGACATTGGACACTACCGCTAGCGCCGTCTGGGTGTCGATGTAGTCCGGGCTGGTCTCTGGCAGGCGTTTGAGGTACTCCTCCAACAAGAGGCGGTACTGTGGGATCCTCTGCACGGGTTTGAGCATGTAGTGCTTGAGGTTGAGCTTGGTACAGCGCTCCGTGGCCTCAAAGGCCTTCACAACGCGGGAGAAGGTCGGGTTGGTCTCACAGCAGTGGTCTAGGTGGTCACACTGGCTCTGGAACTCCTTGATGTAAGCCGAGTATAGTTTAAGGAACGGTCCCTTGCGTACGATCACATCAGATATCTTCTTGTGTCTGTCCCAGTCTGCGATGCGTTCTTCTAAGTCACTCAGGATCTCCTCATTCAGATTCTGTAATTGTGGCAAATAGTTGAGTAGTCTGGCGAGGTCGTCCTCAGGGATGACGGGGCCGCCACCTCCCTCACGCCACTCTAACACAAACTTACGAAAATGAACATTTAACAGTTTGAGAACATCAACAAACACTCTCTCTGAGGTCATCACTTCCTGGGCTATAAGGAAGATCTTTCTATCACGTTTATCGTCAGAGGTTAAGTCCGGACTGGCCGTAGGGGTCATGTCAGGACTGTGGGTGAGTGGGTTAGTGTCACACAACACACCTGGCGTCATGCTGCAGCCAGAGGGGTTACTCACACTAACTTGTGGCGGCGGTAGGGAGCCTGTGTGGTCGGTCTTGGCACCGTCATGGTGGCCGTGGACACCCTCCCCCGCCTCTATTACCTCCCCTTCCTCCTCACTAACTCGAGTACCACTTGTACCATCCTTCTGAGTACCATCCAGAGTGGCAGCACTCACCTCCCCGTCCCCCCACACTGATACCCATGGTCCTGCCCTCGCCTCCCGTGAGGGGGTCGACGATATGGTCCACAGTTTCTTGACGAGCGCGGGTCCTTCCTCTATCTCCCTCTCACCCCCCTCACCACATTCCTCACTCCGCGTTACACCATCCTCACCACTCACAGCTTCAACAATTAGGTCACCACCTTCACCTTCACAATGACGATATTGGTCCAGCGTTCGATCATCATCATCAGGTGTTGGACTTTCACTCGTGTGAGCGACAGTTGGCCAACCTCGGTCCTCCTCACACTGCAGGTGTTGTGTAACAGCCTGCGTGTCTCTCCCACGTCCCCCCGTCACCGTGTTGAGGTGGGCGGGGCCTTCCTCACAGTTTCGGGTGTATAGTGAGAGGGCGCAGTTGTGTGTTAACTCAGCTAAGACTCTCACATACTGGTTGGACACCTCAGCTGGAACTCTGTGAGAGATGAGACAACTTTTGTCTCCATCAGTGACGGTGTCCTCCTCCTCAGAGAGATCTTCCCTGGAGAGGACGAGCCCCATGTTAGAGTCGTGGTTGCGGGCGGCAGAGGCTCTCTCTCTGTACGCCGGTGACTCGCACAGTGAAGCGGGGATGACTAACACTCCCAGATGAGTCTTACTCCGCCTGTGGCCAGCGTCACTCTGACTCACGGGTTGTTGTTCACTGGAGGTACAGCTGTCCGTCCCCCACACTCCTAGTCGCGGCACGCGCGATACTAACTCCTCTACATTACTTTGATCTGTGCGGGTACTGTTACTGTCCGTGTGGGCGTGTTGACAGTCTGTGTGGGCGTGAGTACTGTCAGTATGGGCGTGGTTGTGAGGGTGGTCGACGAGCGTGTTAGCGTGAGGGAGGTCAATGTAAAACTGACTTTGTCGTCCGTCACCACTAGCTTTCCGGTGCTGCTGTAATGTCGCAATGGCTCTCTGTTTATTGGTCTTTCCGAGTGAACCAAATATCGCAGCCAGGGATCTTCTCCCGCTGAAGGAGGAGGAGTTGTTCTCACTCTCCTGGGTCATGATACTGTCACTGGTGTCGCTCCACGTCGTCGAGGACCTCTCGTCCCAGGAGCCACGACGACGCTCCCCCTTCACCTCCTCCTCCAAGACTGTTTCATTGTTGTGGTGTGGCGGCGGCCAGGAGGCCACACCTACACCACCTCCGGTAACTTGTAGGTGTGCGGACATGCAGCTCCTGGCTTTATACTGTTGTCTTCGTCCCCGCTGGCGCTGTCTGAGTGCTGACACATCGCCAGGCGACGCGTAAAACGCCCGCACCTCTCTCCTGCCCTGCGTCACTCAGCTGATCCTACTTTTTGCTGTTTGTGTCAGGTAATCACAACACAACACACTTTCACCAAACAACTAAGTCACTACAAAGCACTAACGCACTGCACTCGTTACTAAGCACTAACGTACACTTCCTAGACTCACTAGTGTAGCCTCTACACACCAACACCCGTCTGCTGGCAGTGTTTACACCGCTACTGAACACTAACCCACTCGTGAACGCACCCACGCTTTCACTAACCACTACTACACTCACGTCTACACCTAGGCGGCCACACAACACACACACACTCTTACTACACGCACCGCAGAGGTCGCTGGGGTGTGTGGTGGACGGGTGAGGTGCGTCGTGGTGATTGGTGATGGTGGTAGGGGCGGCGGAGCTCTCCTGGAGATTGAGTAGTCCCTCGTGGGCGGCCGCGGGAGGTCCCTGTTCTATACTGGTAGATGGGTGGTGGTGGTGGGTGGAGGTGCAGGGATTACTAGTGGGCGGAGTGGGTGTGTTAGACTGTGTTACGGTGGGCGTGGCTTCGGATGCTGGGGCGTGGTCACTGATGGGGTGGGTGAGCACGTTAGAGGGTGTTAAACTAGTAGGCAGGGCTTCAGAATCAAAACAAACAGTGGGCGGGGCTTCAGAATCAAAACAAACAGTGGGCGGGGCTTCAGAATCAAAACAAACAGTGGGCGGGGCTTCAGAATCAAAACAAACAGTGGGCGGGGCTTCAGAATCAAAACAAACAGTGGGCGGGGCTTTAAACGTAAGGGGGGGAGGTGAAGGGGTCAAGTCACTAGAAAGGCTAAATGCTGATGGGAAATTAACAAACACACTCTCCAGGGTACAGCGAATACCTTCAAGACGGGTGGCTATGTCCGCTACACCCGCCTCCAGGCCCAAGGTCGTCTGCTCTTCTTCAGCGACCCCTTCAGAACACGTCTCTCCCTCCTTGGCTCCTGGTAAACTCTTCGTCTTACTTATGTGACTTTCCGTGAATTCCTCCTGTGGTTTTGACTTCTTGTCCTTGATGGCTTCTACTTGATATAACGTCTCGTAAACAGTTTTGCCTCTTGGCTTCGGGGTCTTGAATTCCTCAGCTTCAACTTTGACTTTTTTTGTCTCTCCTGATGCCTGTGGTGCACTGTCGGCGTCCACAGTCTGGGTTTTGTCTTCACCAACACTCACGGTCGTTTGAAATACTGTTTTGCCTTCCTCAAATTTCAAGGATGTCTCCGGTACCGTTTGAATTTTCTCCGGATCTGTTACTTTGGCTTCCTCTTGTTTCAGGGGTGTCTGGAGGATATCTTCGCTTTCTCCAGATTCAATTTTGACTTCCTCGGTGCTGTCTTTGGCTTCACCAATTTTCACAGAGGTTTCAATTCGTGTCTTCCCCTCGTCAAATTTCACTGCAGTCTTCTCAATAGTTTTTACTTTTTCTGGATCTTTTGGGGATTCCACAACCTTAGCTGTTGCCTGAGATTTACCTTTAACTTCTTCTGCCTCAGGCTTGGCTTCCTCAGTACTTTCAAAGATACTTTTGACTTCCTCTTTATTCCCAGCGTCACTTTTGACTTCCAGGCCCAACTCTTCCTCGGGTTTGAATTCCCCAACTTTTACACTAGTCTCAAATAGGGTCTTTCCCTCGTCAAATTTAATATCTGTTACCAAGACCGTTTTGACTTCTTCTGGGTCCAATACCTTGACTTCCCCAGCTATCACAGTCTCTTGAGAAACGTCTTTAACTTCACCAGACTCAGTTTCATCAGTCCTCACATCTGCTTTTGTTGATATTACTTTGAATTCATCAATTGTCACGCTTGCTTCTGGTGTTGCTTTGAATTCCTCGGTGCTGTCTTTGGCTTCATCAATTTTTACTGATGTCTCGAAAACGGTTATTCCTTCCTGGAATTTAACTGCTGTCTCTGGAACAGTTTTGAGTTCAACAGGATCGACAATTTTGACTTCCTCCCGGTCTTTGGATTTGTCAGGCTCCTCTGTGGCTACTGAACCAGCCTCTTGCTTTTCTGACTGGGTTTTGAATTCTTCTGTATTTTTAGGAACAGTTTTGACTTCATCAGATTTGAATTCTTCTCCAACTTTAACTGTAGTCTCAAAAAGAGTCTTCCCTTCTTGGAATTTCAATGATGTCTCAGGAACAGTTTTGACTTCCACGGGGTCAGTTACTTTGACTTCCACAGTTTTGGGTCGTGTAGATTGGCTCTTGATCTCCTCTGTTAAAGCCTTGGCTTCCTCTGTTTCAGCCTTGACTTCCTCTGTTACAGCTTTGACTTCCTCTGTTTCAGGCTTGACTTCCTCTGTTTCAGTCTTGACTTCTACTGTTTCAGCCTTGACTTCTACTGTTTCAGCCTTGACTTCTACTGTTCCAGGCTTGACTTCTACTGTTTCAGGCTTGACTTCCTCTGTATCGGCCTTGACTTCCTCTTGTTTCACTTCAGCTTGTGATAGAGAAGCCTTCACATCATCTGTTCCCTGTGGAATAGAGGGTTTGACTTCCACCTCCTCCGATTTGACTTCCCCGACTTTTACAGAAGTTTCATATAATGTTTTCCCTTCTTCGAACTTCAATGAAATCTCTGGGGAAGTTTTTACTTTCTCAGGCTCGGGTTTGACTTCTTTGACTTTTACAGACGTCTGAGGTTTAGTTTTTACTTCCTCCTCGACTTTCACTGACGTCTCTGGAATGCCCTTGGCTTCATCAGATTCAGTTTTGACTTCAGCTGTCTCTACACTCGTCTCTGAGACAATTTTGACTTCCTTTGTAATGTCCTTGGATTCCCCGATTCTTACAGACGTTTCAAACAATGCCTTACCTTCTTGGAATTTTAATGCAGTCTCGGGAACCGTTTTGACTTTTATGGGATCTTTATTGGCTTCTTCGTCTTTCGATTTTGGCTTCACGATACCTTCAACACTTTCTGATTCAGTTTTGACTTCTGTTCTTTTCACAGCACTTTTAACTACTTCTGGTTCTTCCACAGTACTTTTGACTTCCTCTGGCACTTCCACTGCACTTTTGACCTCCTCTGGCACTTCCACAGCACTTTTGACTTCCCCTGGCACTTCCACCGCACTTTTGACTTCCTCTGGCACTTCCACTGCACTTTTGACTTCCCCTGGCACTTCCACCGCACTTTTGACTTCCTCTGGCACTTCCACAGTACTTTTGACCTCCTCTGGCACTTTCACGGCACTTTTAACTTCCTCTGAGTCTTTCACAACACTTTTGACTTCTCCCGCGTCACTTTTGGATTCACCGACCTTCACACTCGACTGCGATAGAGGTCTGTCTCTCCCTGTCTCAGCCGACTCGTCTCCTATCGTCACTGCCGTTTCATACAGTGTCTTTCCTCCCTCGCCAAATTTCACTGCAGTCTGTGGCACGATTCTCACTTTCTCTGGCTCAGTTTTCGCTCTCTCTACTATCACTGTCGACTCTGGTCCCTCGCCTTTCTCCAATACTGTTATCACTGTTTTAACGGTTGGGGAAGCCGTTTCTGTTAATGTTTGTACCGTTGGGGTGCTTGACGTGGCTGTGATGACTGTTGGTGATGCTGTGGTTAGGGTGGGAATACCTGTTGACGCTACTGTAGAAGGCGATGACGTAGTAGTGAAGGAGGAGGAGGAGACGGTATCGGGAGGCGGAGGATTTTGCTTTAAGTTTTCATCAGTGGTGGGAGGAGCTGTGGTGTCCTTGGTTCCTACACGACAGGGGGAGGACCTCGAATAGGTCTGTAAGGACTTTAATACCGTGTCTAGTGCCGCGAAAGAGGACTCAATCGTTCTCAAATTATTGTCTATGTCCGATTCGAGATTACCACTCGTAGTACCTGCTCCCGCGAGCGTTGAGGGACGACTGGCTGGGTGAACAAGGTGCCCAATCTGATCATGTTGTTGTTCAGCTACCTCACGCCTGCCAACACCGTCCACATGTTGGTACCCCTGCTGCCTTGACTCACGGGGTGCATCAGGGCCTGTGAGTACTTGCTGATGCTGGTCCTGTTTCATTCTCTCCTCGTGTCGCTGTTGTATCTTGCCCTTCTTGGGTGGGGGAGGGGGTGGGGGGAGGGGGCGTGAACGTGAACGGGCAATAGGTCGTGGACGACCCTCGTTCAGAGTGACATTCTCGTAGTTCTCGAAATCGTTGGTGAAGGTCACCTCACAGGGCTGCGAGGCGTTCACCGTCAGCGTCGCTGTCACCGCCTGTTCTTCGCCATCGTCGTCGTCTCGGCCGTGTTTGTGCTTCTTGCGTCGTCGAGGCGGGTGGCTGCGGTGGTGTTGGTAGGCGTTTCTGGAGGGCTTGGCGGGGGCGGCGTCCGCCAGGCGTTCCTTCACCTGGGAGCTGGAGACCACATCCTCGATACGCACCACCTTGGAGTGTCTTTTAGGGGCCGCCGGGGTCACGACCTCCACGGTGGCGTAAACCTTAGTGCCCCTCACCGGCCGCTGGGGTTCTAACACTTCCCCGTTCACCATTAAGGATTTTCGGGCCCTGGGAGGCTTGAGGTGCCGCGGGGGTCGTGGGGGGTCGTTGGGGTCCACCAGGTTAGGGGATATGGTCCTCAGGCCCTTTTTCTTGGGGGGGATGGGAGGGGGAGGCTCGTCATCCTCGCTGTTGGCCAGCGGGCGCAGCTCCTTACTGCCGCTGTACTTCAGGACCCGAGCATAGGGCGGCACTGTCTCCCCACCTTCTGTCGGTGCCTCTCGCGTGCTGTCAACGTCCATAGCTGTCACTTGAGTCGTGGCCACTTCTGTCGTCCTTTCCGTCGCAGCATCTTCCTTTACAGCCTTCGTCGGCGTCTCCTGCGTGGTGTCCACCTCCGTCTTCTCCCCTGAGATCGTCACAACTGTCTCCTCACCCCCAGCCTCCACAACAGCTGCTCCTTCCTTTGTTACTTCTACACCCGCCATCTCTACTGCTTCAGCCTTCACTGTTTCTGCTTCAGCCGTGACGGCTTCCGTCACCTCACTGTCGTGCTTCACTGAGTCATCCTTGAGCTGGAGGGAGACATCACTCACAAGACCCTGACCACTCTCCTGGTGGCGCTCTATGAGGACGGCGGCATAAACCTTGTTACCTCTCGAGGGACGCGCCGGCTCCACCACCTCCTCGGGTGCTTTGGCGGCCTCTTGAGTGGTGTCCTCCTGGGCGGTGTCCTCCTGAGTGGTGTCCTCCTGATAAGACTCCTCGGAGACCGTTTGTTCCATGTTGGTCTCGAAGGTGTACTCCGTCGGGGCCTGACGACGCAACTCCACGGTCTCATACACTTTCACGCCGCGCCGAGGACGAGGTGGCTCCTCCACCTCCACGTCTGGTTGTTTCTCTGTACCTCCAGCTTCAGGTGGTTCTTCTTGTTGAACAGCTGCTTCTTGCTCTTCAATCTCACTCTGGACAGCAACTTCCTCGTGTTGTTGCTGTACCTCCACCTGTACAGCCTCCTCTTGCTGTACCTCCTCCTGTACAGCTTCCTCTGCCTGCTGCTGCTGTTCGTCCTCCTGGTCAGCGTCAGGGGAGGTAAGAATCAGCTGCTGTCGACGTATGAGTATCTCCTCGTACAGCTTCACACCTCGGCGGGGCTTAATGGGCTCCTCGTACGGCACCTGTGGTGAGGCCTCCTGAAGGTCCTGCTGCTGCACGTCGGCGTCTGAGGTCTTAACCTCAATGTTGTCATACACCTTGTTGCCTCGTGGAGGTCGTGGAGGCTGGAGGGCCTGAGGGATGATGTAGTCCTCCTCCTCCTCGGTGGCTACGATGATCTCACTCTCCAGGGCTGCCAGGCGGGCCAAGTCCATATCATCCGGGACGTCCACCTGTTGTTGACTAGACCGTCCAACAGCCACGGGCGTCCCTGTGCGCTTCTGCCGCCGCCCTCTAAACCTCTCCCTCCCACGCCCGTGTCCAGAGTGATCCTCTTCAGGGACATCAACCGGGGCCGTCACTTCCGGCTGGGGGATGACATCATCTTCAGAGACTTCGTGTGTGGGTTCAGGTTGGGGGAAATTATCGTAATCACTCTCGGCAGAGGGCCGACGCTGGTGGGTCCTGGGTGGGGGTGGGGTCGGGGGGGTGGGTAAGGGCTGAGCCTCGGGGATTGACTTGGGCCTCCCGGTGTAGGCCAGGACGGGGTACAGCTCCTCCTCCTTCTCGTCATCCATGAAGGTGATGTCATCGTAGACCTTGACCCAGGTACGACCTACGGGGCCCTGGCGACGACTTGGCTTACTGGGGTTGTCCTGCCCTTTCTTCCCCCTGTCGCCGCGACTCAACATTTTCCGCAGCTGTGGCGGCAACGACGGGGCCTTAGGCATAGGTGGCAGATGTGGCATAGACGGCATCTGCGGCATAGACGGCATATGCGGCAGAGACGGCATATGCGGCATAGACGGCATAGATGGCAGATGCGGCATTGAAGGAAGCTGCGGGAACCGATCACGGGATATTCCCCTAAAAGATCTCCTCTTATCCCGAGCTGGCGATGCTGAGGCCGCCCGCTTCTTCCCCACACCCTTCACCTTGGGCTTCGGGGAGTCGGGCACGGGCGGGCGCTCGTCGATGTTCGGAGTTGGGGGCGGCGTCGGGGCGGCCTGTGAAGCGTCCTCGGAAGATGATGGACGGCGGGCGCGGTGAGGCAGAGAACCTGTCTTACCGGACCGTGTGAAGGCTGGCAGGATTCCAACCCGCATCATGCCGCCACCACCGCGACCCCATACCTTAAAAAACACAATGGTATTAGCACCATCAACCATAACCTAACCTACCATAACCTACCATAAACCCACCACAATCAACCACAACCTAACCTACCATAACCTAACCTACCATAACCAAACCTAACCTAATCTAATCTAACCAAACCTAATTCAATCTAAGCTAACCTAGAAGACAATGGTATTAGCACCATCATGATCTACCATTAACCTACCATAATATAACCTAAACTAACCATTGAGTACCATTCACAAAATACCATTGAAAGTTACCATGATTTACTCTAAGTCTACTACTACTATTACTATTACTACTACTACTTCTACTACTACTACTACTACTACTACTACTTCTACTACTACTACTACTACTACTACTTCTACTACTACTACTACAGATTACAATATAATAATAAGATTTACGACACACACACCATTAAACCTTGCAAAACTCTCTCTCTCTCTCTCTCTCTCTCTCTCTCTCTCTCTCTCTCTCTCTCTCTCTCTCTCTCTCTCACCTGTCCAGCCAACTTGGACACGTTCAGACATCCATCCTTTCCCTCCTCGGCCTCGGGTTTGGCCTCTCCCCTGGTGGAGGTGCTCTCGTCGAGGTCATCCTCCAACGACACGTCCTCGTCTTCGGGTCGTTCTCGAGTCGTCGGTCGTCCTCGAGGTTCGTTCTCTTTGCCACGAGACACAGAGCGAGATTGACCTGAGGGGGGCTTGTCTCCTGACCCCCTCCCTGTTACGCTGCTCCTGTGTGTGAGAGATGTGAGTTAGTTTTATTTTATCACACACACACACACACACACACACACACACACACACACACACAGTCAACGAACCTACCAATCATGTCTGTTTCTCATGTGTGAGAGACGGAGGGAGGGAGACAGACAGACAGACAGACAGACAGACAGAGAAACCACACAATAGCTCCTCCCCCAACCATGATAATGTCGTCATGTGAGCAGAGAGAGACAGTCATCACACACACACACACACACACACACACACACATCTCATGTACACCACAATACGTACTGTATATGACTCACCCGTAAACAAGAATACATCCATAACTCACCCGTACACGAGGATACGCACATGAGTCACCCGTACACTTGAATACGCACATGAGTCACCCGTACACTGGAATACGCACATGAATCACCCGTACACTGGGATATGCGCATGACTCACCTGTACACATAAATACGCACATGAAACATACCAACAGTAAAAAAATTTAAGTTGTGAACCTTTGAGAATCCATCATTGTGTCGTAGCTTAAGTGAGTCAGTTAGATACCAACTTATATTTGTATTTAATTGAATAAAATACAAGGCATTAGATTAGGTTTGGTTAGGTTAGTGTTAGAATAGTATTAGGTTACGTTGGTATCAAGTTAGGTTAGTATTAAAGGTTGCCTGGTTAGGTTAAGGTTAGGTTAGGTTAGTGTTAGAATAGTATTAGGTTAAATTGGTGTCAGGTTAGGTAAGGTTTAAGGGTGTTTAATCTTCAGGTGATATAACTCGTGAGCGCCTAATCATCAGGTGACCAATAAACTGAGCAGTGTCGTCATAAGCACAGGTGTAAAAAAGTCGTTTTTGTGTTAATTACGAGAGGAACACCTGTGTCTGCGGTGCGTTCTAACGGTGTTGAGCCTCAAGGTCAGCTACCAGTGTGTTCTAGCGCGCGCCTCACCCTAACAAACCTGCCAAATGTTCACCTGGACGAAATACCCAGTGTCCACCTCGATAATTACCTATGGACGAAATGACACCTACTGGACGAAATGACACGTGGATAATTATCTTCTGGACAAAATGCCTATTAGATTTGGTTAGGTTAGGTTATGGACCAAATACAAACACACACACTCACCATCATCCCCATTACTAAGCTTATACACATCTTGATCCACCCAATACTAGTCCAGTTGTCTCTTGAGGAACATGGCGGCACCTGAAGCTCTGTATGGTCACTACAATGGGCGGGGGTCTGAGAGGGGGGGGCTGGGAGGAGGCAGGGGGACTGGGAGGGAGGGCTGGGAGGGAGGCAGGGGGACTGGGGGGCTGCAGGGGGCGGAAATAAACTCAGATATAGTACTGGTAAAGCCCAACATATATCCTTGCTTCCTGTTTCCGAGTGAACATCCTCTGCACTCCACTCCACTATACTACACTATTAAGTAATAATGGTTGTCTCTCCTGTAACGAGGATGGCCGACCCAAGGGCCTCCTAGGTGTTAATTTGTTTAAGGTGTAGAAGCTGTCGCCAACACAACAACCACACCCTGAGTTAACGAGCTGCATGACCCAGTGTCCGAGAAGACCGGACAACTCGCCAACTGCACTGGCTAACCATTACCCCGGAATACGATTAACATCCAGGTCCCCAATTACTGCTGGGTAGACAGAGGCAAATGGCGGAAAGAAACTTGCCCATAGTTTCACCCTGCCTGGGGATCAAACCCGGGTCCACTCACTTGCGAGGCGAGCATGCTGACCACTACACCACAGATCAAGGAGGGGTACAGCACACACAGGTTAACTCCACAACTACATAACCCTGCCCTACAAAACACTAAACTACTATTTCCGGGGTAGGATGTAGAGACTGGTGAGGGGTCAGCATATTCGTTCCCTCACACGGCCACCAGAGGGAGGAAGTTCCGCCATTCTACCACCACAACAAAGACTGAACCACTTAATTACACCGTCCCCCGTACCCTAATAGGACTCTCCCATACACGAACGAGGCCAAGGTAATCCGGATGAATCCTCTTTGACGTCACACTCACACCTGATTTCCTCTATGACGTCATATCTGAATTCACTATGGTAGCACACCTGAATATTATGACGTCACAATAGGGGTTAGGTTAGGTTAGATTGGGTTAGGTTAGGATAGGGGATTATATTGGGTTGGGTTAGCGGGTTATGTTAGGTTATGTTAAGTTAGGTTAGGTTGGGATGGGTTAGGTTAGGTTGGGATAGGTTGGGTTAGGTTAGGTTAGAGATGTATATACTCTTTCTAGTTATGAATAACAATGGATCCACTTCCGGTACAGTCAGAGTGCGGTTTGGAAGCCATTACGGCCACTCCAGTACCGGATGTTGACCCCTGAGTCTTCCCTTGTCAGTTAGGTTAAAACAGAAGAATATTATCCAGACGTGGTGACACACACACACACACACACACACACACACACACACACACACACACACACACACACACACACACACACACACACCAAAATAGCCCCGACCATGATCTCAGCCGCCAAGATGGCCGCCAGTGCCAGCATAACCCAGCACTTACTTCCTTGTTGTGACCTTACGACAACCGACACTCTTAAAATATCTCCCCAGACCCCATGTGTTGTGTTCTGACCTCACGACAAACCCAAGTATAATTACACAAAGATATCCTAGTTTAATTATATCCACACACACACACACACACACACACACACACGGGGGGGATTAATTAAGTATATCTGAATTATTTAATCACAGGAAATTGTTTGACACTGAATCCTGGCTTATACATGTTATCTATCTGTCTATCTATCTATTTAATTTATCTATCTATCTATCTATCTATCTATCTATCCATCTATCTATCTATTTTATTCATCCAACTCTCTATCTATCAAACAATCTTATCTATCTATCAATCTATTGCCATAACCTCAGTCAAGTCAATAATGTTGTTTTGTTTATATCTGTATTTTTCTGGCTAAATAAACAAGTTCAAACAATCAATCAACCAGTCACTCAACCAATCAGTCAATCAATCAACCAGTCACTCAACCAGTTCAACCAGTCAACCAATCAATCAACCAGTCAACCAATCAATCAACCAGTCAACCAATCAATCAACCAGTCACCAATCAATCAACCAGTCAACCAATCAATCAACCAGTCAACCAATCAATCAACCAGTCAACCAATCAATCAACCAGTCAACCAATCAACCAGTCAACCAATCAATCAACCAGTCAACCAATCAATCAACCAGTCAACCAATCAATCAACCAGTCACTCAACCAGTTCAACCAACCAATCAATCAACCAGTCAACCAATCAATCAACCAATTAACCATACATATTATGATTATGATTAGCTGTCTGTCTTCATGGCGTTAGAGGCGAACGCTAGAATGCAGGACAGAATTAGCAATAATAATAATAATAATAATAATAATAATAATAATAATAATAATAATAATAATAATTAACTCGGATCCCGGACAAAATTAGCAATAAAGATAAAATTATTCCCACACAAAAACGCTCGATGATAAAGGATTTGAGATATTGAGTTAGTTGAGTGAGGAGACGATTATGAGGAGTTAATGTTGGTACTGTGTGTTAAGGAATGTCTCGATGCATTTCAGTTCCTCCTGGCCATCATCCAACACACACACACACGCTAGACTGCATCAACATGTGTGCGGTACAGTACTCTTGCTACTAACCTAACTTAACCTGATGCTCACTTAACTTAACATAAGGCCAACCTAACCTAATACTAACCTAACCCAATACTAACCTAAGCTAATCTAACCTAACCTAACCCAATGTTAATTTAAACTAACATGATGAAAACCATAACCTAACCTAACCTGATGTTTAACCTAACCCAACCTGGCTTACCTAATCTAATCTAACCTAACCACATGCTATTGCTAACTTAACCTAACCTAACTCTAAACTAATCTACCCAATGCGAATTATTTACTATCAGAAAATTTAACATCTGAATTTGGTGTTCTATTCATTAATACACCAAAGGAATTACTTCATAAAACAGTAAAGTATTATTATAAAAAAATGCGGTATAATACGATATCTTCAAGCCAATATAATTTTTTTAAAGAATATATTATACCCCAAAAATCATATGGTTCCTGTAATATTGGAACCACAGCACCTCGTCATCATCACTTCATTTTCTTTTAAAATCGTCGTATTTTTAACATTTCTCAAACTACGTCTCCTCCATCATAATATTTTGAGCATTATAGTTAACTTAAATAAATTCAAACATATCAATGTATACAAATTAATTAAAGACTCGCTTATATAATTTATCCTTTTAATAAACTATAAAGTATGTTTATTAGAGTACAGTAACTAAAGCCGTTCATGTCATAGAGCCGGTACAAGTGATCACGGACACGTTCGTGCCCTTGTGAGAGTTTGAACGCTCGGGACAGCGTACAGCGAATGAGGGTGCGGCAAGTCCGTAGACTTGCATGGTTAATTAGGGTGCGGCAAGTCCATAGACTCGAATGGTTAATTAGGGTGCGGCAAGTCCGTAGACTTGAATCGTTTTCCATCGTAAATATAATTGTTAATTAATGCCTTCCTAAAGAAACCATCGACATGGGACCAGGTTTATTCCACTCTACGAATTTTTTGTGATTTTTCCACCAAGTTTGATGAAAAACGATTGTGCCGTTTCGGCTGCCCAGAACAGACACACACACACACACACACACACAAACAGACACACGCCTAGTCCTATAGTATATTATATTATATATTTCGCTTATTTAAGGCCATAATTATGCACTAAAGCCATATATTTGTTCCTCCAGTTCCTCTGTTATTCTAAAATGCCAAACAAATCATAATTAATCGCCATTTCAAGAAAAATTAATAATGCTTACGTTACCAGGCCTCGTGTGAGCCATTTGTTTATATTCCTGGGAGCATTGTTATAAAATCACCACGAACAGAACTACAGTATTTATGAATCATCTTTTTTTAATCAAACTACCCAAACCTAATCTAACCTAATCGAATTTCAATTTTGTAATTTTATAGAAGTTTTTAGTTTAATTAGATTTAGTTGGTTTATCTTTAAAAAAATCATTTATAATGTTTGGTCTCGTTAGTGGGATTTCTTTTATATTAGACGTACCTATTGGCTTTTTTCACCATTGTCTTGTAAACTTTCTAGCATTCATATTTATTTATTGTTGATTCACAAGTGTAGTTAAATTCCTCATGTTTTAATTACAATAATCCTCACTCTTTTAGTCTCGTTTTGTTGATATTACAAAGTTTAGTTAAATTAGCCAGACGAAGTCATCTTTCGCCAGACCTCATACCTGTTGTCTATGTATAGTGTATGACAACAGGGAACCAGATGATGTCAATCACATACTTGAGAGCGCCATTAAGGGGACGTCTGGCATTATGGCGCCTTTGACAATATTCCAAGTAATAATTTGTGTTAGTGTTCGCTTGCTTGGACTATTGCTTGGACACCCTCCAACTTGTCACTGGATAGCATTAATAGCCAGTATAATTTATTCTTGCATGTTTTCTCAATTCTGATTGGCTAGAAATCCGATAAGAAATTAATTAATTCACATTTAAGACGATCCTATTTACTCCTGCATGGCTCTTACAACCAATGAAATCTTTCCCTATTGCTATTCTCACGTCTGATTGGCTGGAAATCCGACAGGTAAGATACCATCACCACCAATTTGACACTGGCTAGCCAGTGAAATTTATTGCTGCAAATACTCTCAGTTTTGATTTGCAAAAAATCCGACAAGTGCTTGACTCACATGACTCACCAACTTGTCATTGGATAACTCCCCAAACCAATGAGATTAATTCAAACGGCAATATTCAGTTCTGATTGGTAGAAAATTCACACAAATAAATTCACATCACTTAACAAAAACGCACCCATTTATATTTAAAATATTAGGTACTAAATATTGTAATACGAAAAGCCGTTAGATGTTATTGAAAGGTTTAAGGGATAAATAACAATAGATAGATGTTATTAGACGAAAACAACAATAACAACAACAAAGAACATGCAGAGACTGGACAACACGACACAAGAAAAGACAATTGACTCAACTCTTACCAAAAGGAGGACATATTGATGATCTTACATCCCCGGGAAACTGATTATTCTTTTAGTTTTGTCCACCACGCCCACTCCACGCCCACCACCACACGACACGTCAGGGCGCGGGTTTAAGTGACGTTGATGGTTTATAAAGTTATCCTAAACCACAACGCCTCAACGCCACTGTTTTATCGCGTTTATCGGTTTGGTTTAGCGTCGTTTAAAGTCCTTCACACACCGAGGTCTTACAACGCAGGATTATTCGATGAGGGATTTTTATATTTTTCAACGCAGGATTTCTTCAGGGAGGGATTTCTTTAGCGTGGGATTACTTCAAAGCGGGGATCTCAAATGCAGGATTCCTTTAATATAATATTTTTCAACACCGCCAGAGTCCTACACTACCATGGTTCTTCAGTTCACTTTCCTTCACCTCCTGGGCAATCCTATGACTCCTTCCTTCGTTACCAGCATCCTAGAACACCGGAGTCCTATATCAGAGGTGAGTGTAGGATATCTTTCGAGAATCTTACAGTAAGAGAATAACTCCTTCAAGAATCCTACACCAAGGAGTTCCCGGATCCTTCGCTACGATGATTGAGGGGTCCTTCAGCGCTGTCCTACCACAATTATGGCCGGTGGTAGTTGTTGTAGTGGTGGTGGTGGTGGTGGTGGTGGTGGTAGGTGGAGATATGCCGGTAGTTTTAGAGGAGTTGCAAAAGACGTCCTGATATCCTAGTCTTCTCGTGATTATCCTTCACTCCTAGAGACATGAGGAAGGATCTTGAGGATATCCCGCTGTCTTGGGAGGATTTTTTGAGGTGCCAGAGGAGGTGTTGGAGGTAGTGTTGGCCTCCGATGATGGCTGTAGGTACTGGCACGGGGCCCGATGGTTAGTGCCTGGGTATTTCATCCATGTGGGCCGCCGCGTTGCTGCCCCCGGGGGTATTTCTGTACCACCCCGAACCTACACTGTGCTCTCTCTCTCTCTCTCTCTCTCTCTCTCTCTCTCTCTCTCTCTCTCTCACAGACACCAGGTGCACACGAAGACACCTACACACACACCCCAGACTCACACACAGATGCACACAAAGATACATGCACATAAAAACACACACACAGCCACACAGAAGACAGACACATGCACACACAGACATAAATAGTTTCACATACAACACACACAGCCACACAGACATGGGTATACACTAACACACACACACACACACACACACACACACACAAGTAGCAAGTGTGTGTGTGTGTGTGTGTGTGTTACAGCTGGTTTTATTTATATTACAAAAACACTTAATTCCTTCTGTCGTTCCCTTGTTAAATAGTGTTTGTTGATTGTTTAGTTAGCGAGTAAAATAACAAGTAAAGTTAGTGTCGTTGTTTTGTGTTTGTAAGTTGAGGATATAACAAGTATATGTGGGTATATTTGTACTTGTTGTCTTAGCACTTTACTGGTACTTTAAACACACAAGGAATCTTTTATCTATCTATTCGCCAGTCCGTCAATCCGCCTCTCTCTGTATGTATGTATATATGTATGCATGTATGTGTGAATGCATGTACGATGTATATATGTATGTATGTATGTATGTATGTGAAACTATGGGCAAGTTTCTTTACGCCATTTGCCTCTGTCTACCCAGCAGTAATTGGGAACCTGGATGTTAAACGATTTGCGAATCGTGTTCCGGGGTAATGGTTAGCCGGTGCAGTTGGTGAGTTGTCCGGTCTTCTCGGACTATTCCTTGACACTGGGTCATGCAGCTCGTTAACTCAGGGTGTGGTTGTTGTGTTGGTGACAGCTTCTACACCTTAAACACTGGGTCATGCAGCTCGTTAACTCAGGGTGTGGTTGTTGTGTTGGCGACAGCTTCTACACCTTAAACAAATTCACGCCTAGGAGGCCCTTGGGCCGGCCATCCTCGTTACAGGAGGGGCAACCATTATTACTTATTATGAATGTATGTACGATGTAACAAAGTATGTATGTATGTATGTATGTATGTATGTATGTATGTATGTATGTATGTATGTATGTATGACGTCAGCTACCTTGGGATGTGTGAACATTATCTTACGACACAATAGCACATCCCAGTGTGACGAATGAAACGAATACTTGAACAGATATAAGTGTGGTAAGTGGATCCTGGTGGGTGTATATGTGTTATGTTGGGTTTGGTGCTGTTATGTGGTAGTATGTTGGGTTCGATGCTGTTATGTGGTAGTATGTTGGGGCCTATGCTTGAATATACCTCGTTGTTTGTAGAAATTTGCTGTGGTATACTCAAAATCAACCCACAGTATGATTGTGGGTATGAGGCGGCGTACAGCAAGGTAGTAGTAGTATATTGGGTCCGACGCTGTTTTATAATATACTTTCCGATATACTTAACAGTGTATACCCTTAGATATATCTCCTTGTAGATGAGAATATATACTCAAAATCATCCTGGAATTTAGTTAGACGGTTACTATGAATAATTAAACACTTGTTCCCATTATACATAAATAATTGCAAATTGACGTCACCTAAGCAAGTCAGAACGTAAAGAGGAAAATACCTGAAGGATGGAATTGACGGACTTGAGTTAAAGAGGACATTGAAGGAGGACTCAGGATTGGTCAGACAATCAACCAATCAAGGTGACATAGTCATGTCTGTGGGTGACCATGACCCACCACACGTAGTGTTGTCTCAAGGTTGTGTTGACCAATCCTCCCTGTTCCTCCTACCTTCAGTTTTATCCATTAATATCTCTATTCTCTATCATTATCCTCTCACTTCTAATTATTTTTCACATTTATTACTTTATAAATATATTTCCATACATAATTCTATAACCAAACTATCTAAATAAAATATATTAAGCAGTTTATCAATTTACTCATCCCTACATAAATTATCAAAAGACAAAAATATATTTAAAAATTATACGTTTTGAATGCTGCCTCCCCCCTACACATAACAAACGCTTATGCATTCATGAACGCCTACATATTTATCTAAGTCATTTCCTTATCTATTTATCAATCATATGGACTCAAACACTCATAAAAAAATTATTTTAATATACTTGTAACAATAGAGGTAAAACACACACACACACACACACTTGGTTATCGTATTTCTAAGAACGAAATCACTGTGGTTATCTCCGCCCCTCTGATAACTGTTATCATATCACATCACAGCTAGATTCACACACTACTAAGTCTAACATACCTTGAACCTACGACCCTATTATTATTATTATTATTATTATTATTATTATTATTATTATTATTATTATTAGGCTAGTAGTAGTAGTAGTAGTAGTAGTAGTAGTATCATCTTTATTATCTATATCTCTATCATAGTATTTCCATTTAAACAGACAAAAACACATATGTAAATAAACTTAATAAATTAAAAAACAAACTCAATAATTTTGACTCTGAATTGACAAATGATACCGAACCACCAAACCCTCAAACCCTCAAATCCCCAAACCCCTAAAGTTAACAAAGAGCAGTTGATCTAAATAATGGGCCGTAATGTGTGTAATAACTGATGGTATTAATATTAATTATGATTATTATTATCCACAGACGAGAAACTGTACAGAAATTCAGCTGGACTTGGAAGATATGAGTGTTGTGATGCATAGAGGAATAATTTACCAATATCTCCCAAACAAAAGTGTATTATTGTAAGTCCTCTTGTGTGCTGACTATAATAATAACATTGAATATGATTATATTAGAGTATAATATAAATCAGGTGCAATAAGTTCTACATATGGGTCTCTTATATGAATCATGGGTTCGGTATTGGGTTTCAGATATGACGTAATTTTGACATGACGTCATCACCAGGCTCTACGGGGGTCGCCTTATCAAATATAAAAATTTGAGAAATAAGGAGAATTAATCCTTCTACATAGGAAATAAAGAAGGTAAAAACTAATATATCCCTTTTGTTAGAATCTGGATGCGTAAGATTCTTTTAGCTCCGAGAACCAGAAGTTAGCATCCCCAAGAAAAAACATTGTAGTTTAAAACAATCCGCCAGGTGTCAGCACGTTACGGACTCCCAATTTAGAGTTGTTAAAATAAAACCACGAACAAAAACGTAAACCGATATTACTATTCCTAATTTAAAGTAGACAATTATAACCATTAAAACAGTGCGTAAATATTTATACCGAAGGGTTGTAATTCTGTAAAGTTAAATAGTTTTATCTATGTGTTTAACTTTATACCAATTCTTATCTAGTGTTCGTAAAATTCAGCCAACATTAATCAACTTGTTGATGTGATTTTAAGTGAATAAGTTTATATCGAGTATATTTCTTTGGTTTAATTTTATTGTTCATGTCTTTACTGTGTGTTGAATGTTGTGTTTGTGTGTGTGTGTAATTTCAGCCTTTTTTTATGCCACTTTTGAGATTTATCTATCGAAAAACCGCATAGACCTGACACGCACACGCACGCTCACCCCTACAGCGTACTATTAATATTTATATGATTAAATATAATTTTTATCTCATTTGTTGAATATATATTTTAACTTAAACAAAAGAGCAAGCAATATTTTTTATTCAATATCTCATATAAAGTTTGTTCAGCCGCGTTGGACACAAGAGCATTGTTTAGAAAATTACCACGAACATGCCAAGAAATCATTATTGTATTATCTTTTATGATCAATTAACCTTAACATGACCTGAGATAATTCGATTAATCAAATAATTATATAATATTCATGATTAGTTTATATAAGTTATTATTTTCCATATGAAGACTAAAGTATTTAAATAGTTCAGGGTAAGATGACAACATTGGCCACCTGGCGTGAGTGTTTGTTTATGTGGCAGACGACGCCAGACTGAGCTGTCACCCCCACACTATTTTGTGAGTGTTCACGCCATCTTCTCCCTTATTCTTCCATTATCTCTCAAAATTCCAGTATATATCACCTTTAAGTACAATTTAAACGAGTTTTAATTGAGTTTTAATTGACAATTGTGTTAAAAACGTCATTAAGTGTTGGGCTTCTGGTTTGTTTACGTATGGCTGTGTGGATCACGTGACTGAGACGAGGATTATGATTGGTTGATTTATCCTTATGACCCAAGTGAGGGCTGTGATTGGTTGGTTCATCCACGTGACTGGGTTAGTGGTCAGGTCATCTATGTTATCCGGGTGAGATGGGATGACCTGGTGACCCTTTTGTCTACCTACACTGTGTACGTTGTTTGTCTACCTACACTGTGTACGTTGTTTGTCTACCTACACTGTGTACGTTATTTTTCTACCTACACTGTGTATACATGAGGTTTGGTTAGGTTAAGATACATGAGGTTTGGTTAGGTTAAGATACATGAGGTTTGGTTAGGTTAAGATACATGAGGTTTGGTTAGGTTAAGATACATGAGGTTTGGTTAGGTTAGGATACATTAGGTTTGGTTAAGATACATTAGGTTAGGATAAATTAGTTAAGGTTGTTACATTAGGTTAGGATAGGATACATTAGGTTAGGTTAGGGTGGTTAATCATCAGGTAAAATAAGCAGAGGCAAAGGTTCTTCAGGTGAACACAGTATAAAAATTATCAAGTTTATGCCCCACTCTACAAAATATTTCAAGACCACAAGAAAAATCAAATATCGACAGAATATTCGCATCTTTTCTCACATTACTGTAGTTAAAGAAGGAAAACTAACAAGACAAATATTCTCAATACTAACAAGCTTATGGGGCAGTACAGTGCACTCACAGAATCCATTGTACTTTACACACACACACTCACACATTAATAACCAATGATAAACACAAATTGGTTTTATAATGAACGAAAAATATTACCTACATTACAGTTCATTTAGCCAGTTCAATTTAACGGTCAGGAATGGTACCTTAACATACTAACTATATAATGTACTGTACTGTAATCAATTTAATACACTTACCTTGGTTTATACTACACTCCTGAAAACACAATCATACCCTAATGTGCATATTTATTAATTATTTCCTATGTTATAATGTGCATATTTATTAATTATTTCCTATGTTGCGAGATACAGTACGTTCCTCGATCAAAATTCCAACACGCTTCCACAACACATAACAAAGTGAGAGCCTACATAACAAAGTGAGAGCCTACATAACAAAGTGAGAGCCTACATAACAAAGTGAGAGCCTACATAACAAAGTGAGAGCCTACATAACAAAGTGAGAGCCTACATAACAAAGTGAGAGTCTACATAACAAAGTGAGAGTCTACATAGATATTGCATAAAAAATGAAAATGAAAAGGTCGTACAGGGTAGGAATATTTGTCCTACCTTGCTCCTGGGAGATGGGAAATTTGTGGTGCCTTATTCTGTGTCTGCCTCCAGCACCAGATCTTCAATAAAATAAAAAGACTTCTGTAATGGATTAAGGTTATATCATTGTAAATTACAGATCAGTTGTACAATGAAAAAAAAAATACTGACTGTAAAATGAAAAATACATCTGACTGACATTTACAAGACTATAATATTAACTGTAAAATGAAAAAAAATATATTGACTGACATTTATATGACTAAAATATTAACTGTAAATGAATAAAAAATAAATTGACGGTATTATCAAGATGTATTGCACGATGATGCCAGTACACTGTTGTCCGTCTGAGGTACATACATGCAGAGTCATACCTATGTTATCTTACACCGAGATAGCACGTTGAGCCGTGATCATGACATTGAGGTGAAAGACATTCGCTACCAAACACCGTATAAAAAAACATCCGATGCATTTGTTCTCTCTTGTGTTGGTTGTCGTGGCATATGCGTTTGTATCAATTTCCGGTGGACGAACCGAACGCTGTTTCCGGCACATCACAAGCGGTTATATTAACTCGAACACCAAACACTCAATGCTAAGTTAAATAACCACTGTGTAAATAACTTAGTGTTAACATTTGCAAATTAACCTCAAGAAACTCACCGGTGCCCTTGTGTGGAAATCAACAACTACTCTGGTAATTTTAACTACTGTCGCTAATATTCAACTGATCCCAGCGGAGTAGTGAAAAACATCCTCGCTAAAACTGAAGAAAATAATTACAGTGAGCACTTTTGAGAGTCATTGTGTTCAGGTAAAGGATAGGTCGTGGATGGGATGGTGCTAAGGTAAATATTGTACAGTATAGTATAGTATATTGTATTGTATTATATTGTATGTACTGTATTTGTTTGGTTTATCTGCCTCTGAATTTGTGACTTGATTGTGCTGTATATCTTTGATCACCTGAAAATTAGTCCCCCCCCCCCAGCTTGTTTCATGTGAAGATTAGTCCCTAGATTATTTCACCTGAAGATTAACCCCTCCAAGCTTAGATTAGACCCTACATTATTTCACCTGAAGATTAGACCCTACATTATTTCACCTGAAGATTAGACCCTACATTATTTCACCTGAAGATTAGACCCTACATTATTTCACCTGAAGATTAGACCCTATATTATTTCACCTGAAGATTAGACCCTACATTATTTCACCTGAAGATTAGACCCTACATTATTTCACCTGAAGATTAGACCCTACATTATTTCACCTGAAGATTAGACCCTACATTATTTCACCTGAAGATTAGACCCTACATTATTTCACCTGAAGATTAGACCCTACATTATTTCACCTGAAGATTAGACCCTACATTATTTCACCTGAAGATTAGACCCTACATTATTTCACCTGAAGATTAGACCCTACATTATTTCACCTGAAGATTAGCCCACTAGCTTATAAACTGTAATGGGATGATTTCAGGACATAGAGAAGATATAAAAGATTTAATAGGAGGGTTTACACAGGTACGACTGATCTGGGGATAAAGTTTGTCCAAATCGCTGGACTGGATGTGGTGAAAACAGGCTCAAGGCATCTCGATCCCATGCAATAAGGAATCCAAAGGTGTTAAATCCGGAGATCAATTAACCCGGAGAATGTTTTGCACCGCGCCCAGTCGAGCAATAGGGGGAAAACCTTGGATTCAAAGTACTACCGTCACACGTTTTTGTACAGTCACTTCAAAACTACCTTGACGAAAATACTCCGAAAAAATACAAAACAGTGGACCATGAATTCTGACAACCCTACCGAGACAACAGGAGATACAGTGTTCATTCTGGAATTCATCGACCCCTTACCTCAACCCTTGAAGTAAAGATAATTTTTTTGTGGGACTTTACAATTATTATTTATTACCTGCAAAAAAAATATAAATTACCATTATTTTGACAGGGTAGAGAAGAGGGTTTTATGGACGTCCTGTGTATTAGCTACTGCATGTGTGTTTAAATATTGCAATAAATTATAGATGAGAGGGAGTATAATGATGTGTGTGTGTGTGTGTGGGTTTGATGGAGTTCTTTATATGTATGTTCTGTGTGTGTATGTATTTTATATGTATGGGTGGGAATTCTTTATATGTATGTATGCCTCGTGTGTGTGTATGTATGTATGTCCTGTGTGTGTGTACATCATAAACACACACAAATATGCACACTCACCCCTCTCCCAAACCCCCTATTTCCAGTGTCCAAGGCTGAGTGAAGTGAAAATAAAAGCTCTCGTGATGGAACGTGACCACCATACTTAGGGAGAGTGAGGGAGAAGCTATGAGGGAGGGAGAGTGAGGGAGAAGCTATGAGGGAGGGAGAGTGAGGGAGAAGCTATGAGGGAGGTAGAGTGAGGGAGAAGCTATGAGGGAGGTAGAGTGAGGGAGAAGCTATGAGGGAGGTAGAGTGAGGGAGGAGAAGCTATGCTAGAGGGAGGTGAGAGTTATAAGAGGTGAAGGAAGGAAGGGAGGTAGAGGAAAGAGGGAGTTAGGGAGGGTAGTGTGGGAACAGATACACTCCCTTACCTAATACTTGTGTGTGTGTGTGTGTGTGTGTGTGGAGAAGGTTCAGTAAGTGTACAGGTAAAGGTAGTCAAGGCCAAACACCTTAACAATGACACATGTGACACCTCAACAATATGACACATGTGACGCCTCAACACTATGACACATGTGACACCTCAACAGTATGACACATGTGACACCTCAACACTATGACACATGTGACACCTCAACAGTATGACACATGTGACACCTCAACACTATGACACATGTGACACCTCAACAGTATGACACATGTGACACCTCAACACTATGACACATGTGACACCTCAACAGTATGACACATGTGACACCTCAACACTATGACACATGTGACACCTCAACAGTATGACACATGTGACACCTCAACACTATGACACATGTGACACCTCAACAGTATGACACATGTGACACCTCAACACTATGACACATGTGGCACCTCAACACTATGACACATGTGACACCTCAACAGTATGACACCTCGACACTATGACACATGTGACACCTCGACAATATGAAAAAATGACACCACATATTTAATGACACATTATTGCATATGACACCACACCTCATTCGTATAGTGCAGATGACACACACACATTACACAGATGACACCACACTTCCCTAATGACACGAACATGACACTGGTGGAAATGTGTTTGAGTGACTAAGCTCATTGTGTCATATGGAGAGTGAGAGAGAGTGAGTGAAAGTGAGAGAGAGAGAGAGAGTTAGCTTCCAGACGCTTAGTCGGGCTTCCCCACTTGACCGTCTGGACCACCCGAAGCCACCCAGTTTGGCCGCCCACCCCGTCTACCTTCCCACCCAGTCTACCTTCCCACCCACTTCTGCTGTTCGTTTGTCCACCCAGTATCGCCAGAGAATAGGTGGGTTGGGTGCAGAAGGTGGATGGGCAGGTAGGTGGCTGTGGGTGGATGGGTAGGTGGGTGTGGATGGGTGGGTAGGTGGGTGTGGATGGGTGGGTAGGTGGGTGTGGGCGGTAATCAAGACGAGGTGTGTGGGAAAGTAAAGTTAGTTGTCCACCTCAACACACTTATATAAATTCACCTTTCACTTTTATACTGCTAGTCATCTGTGTCTGTATGTATGGTTGCATGTATGTACAGTTGCATGTATGTACAGTTGCATGTATGTATAGTTGCATGTATGTCTGGTTGTATTACGTCAATGTATACTTAAAAACACACCCAATTCAAAACATCTTGCATGATAAGCTGACGTATCCGATCTTGTTGATAAACCTATATCAGCGAATTTAGTCGACGGTGATAAGTGAAATAAATCATAGTTTGGCATAGCAACTCATTATTATTATATTACTGTTGCTTATTACTGTTATTATTATTGGTAGTAGTAGTAGTGGAAATTTTAGTAGCATTTATTGCAGGATTGTTGAGAGGAGTAAATTTATTAATACTTTTTTTCGTATTTTTTTAGTATTGCGAATATTTGTGAATTATTGCACTTATTATCAGTCCGTTATCCACATGAACTCAGTACCAAGCGGTGTCTGTCTGTCTGTAGTTCCTTGTAAACGTGGCACCACCGCTTCCAGTAGAGGGTGCGGGTTCTTATGAAGTAAACAAAACAAATATCTCTTATTCATGATACGACTGTAATTTATCTCACTAAACCCATTGCCTGTTTTAATTAATGGTAACTCAGTTTTGTAGGGAATTTTGACGTTAATTGCGTAGTTTGGGGGGAATGTTAAGTTAAAGGGTTGAGTTGTGTTGCGGTGTTCGGCACGTGTGTTGTACCACGTATGGGAGGAGAGCGCGCGGGGTCACTCAAACAAACCCGGGTGCATTTATCTCTGTACGGGTGTAAATTATCTCATCAAATGAGATGACTGTCGGAATATATTATAAGTACGTTCAGTAGAGATTTATAAAGTATAATGAACGGTTTATCCTAGTGAAATAATTGGGAAAGGTAGAACAATATGGCGGTATGTGGCAGGATGTAAGTACCACGTCGCTCTCTGCTTCTCTCGTAGTAGCCTATTCAGTCAGTAGTGTCAACTCGGCTCTCGTGACGTGTGTACGTGATCACGCTCACGTCTCTCCCTTATTCACATACAGAACTTTTTCTCAAGACAAATCACACAGATCAAGAACCATCATGGGATTTGGCGGGAAAGGTACTATCATGTCAGTGGTAAACGTGTGGTGACGGGTATATTATTAAGGTATTTCCTTGACAGGTAAAGCTGGGTTTTAACTGGTCATCCTGGCTACTGATTGGTGATTAGATCCGAGGTTGACCTGACGCTGCAACGTCATTGGTTGTCTCGTTGACAGGTCTGTACACGTGTGAGTAGACACATACATACATCCTTTAATACTTATAGTAGGTACAGATGTAGCATATATATATACAGTGTATATATATATATATATATATATATATATATATATATATATATATATATATATATATATATATATATATATATTACATCATATACATTAATGACACATACATACAAAAATTCAAAGACAACCGCACACACACACAGGTGTAGGAAAGGGATAACATCTGTCAGGTGGTGTTACATGTAGTGCTGTGTTTGTATACTGTGTGTGTATGAACTGTAGATGTGTGTTTGTTTAATGTACATATATATATATATATTTGTGTACCGTGTATGTATACATACCTTAATGTATTGTGTGTATAGGTCATTATATCGATGATTTGAGAGAGTGTGTATACAGACAGACAGACATTAATACCTATACGGATAGAGACAAAAAAAGGTAGATAGATATATAGACAGATAGGTAGAAACACAGACGGACAGATGAAGTAAATAGAGGTAGATAGATAGACAAACAGACGGACAGGTGAGGTTGGTAGACAGACGGACAGGTGAGGTTGATAGACAGGTAGACAGACAGAGGTAAGGGAGTGATGGTTGTACCAGTACTTGTGTATGCAGGCAAGGTAGAGGGTCACCTGTGTAGTGTTGATTAATTAGTGGCGGTGTGTGTGTGTGTGTGGTATTTATTTTTTACCTCTGGGCACCATTTTACTATATTACCTACAGCGTGTGTCTGTCTGTCATGTTAAACGCACTTCTATGATCCAACACACACACACACACACACACACCTACACATGTATATTTAAATACCACCTCAAGGACTTAAAATTATCAGAAAATCCCAAGTTTTTTTTTCCCTGTTGAACAAGGACACCAAGATGGAGTCGATATTGAACAAAGACTCGACTCAGTGTACTCTAGGGGTTAATTTAAGGCAATTTATATCACGCACACCTTCCCACCTACACACACGCGCACACACACCTTCTGTACACCCTCCCACCCACACACACACACCCAACCACACACACACACACACACACACACACACAGAAGGGCTTAAAAAGATAATATTGACATAACTTTCTCCCGTTCCACACTGCAGACCCTTGGTGACGTGAGTATGATCAGGCAGCCAGGTGGAAGGGGGAAGAGTCAGGTAGGGAGGTGGATGGGATGGGAGTCAGGTAGGTAGGTGGGTGGGAAGGAGAGAGTGAGCGGAGTTGGATGGATGGAAGGGAGGGAGGGGAGCTGGGTGGGTGGAAGGGGAAGTAGGTGGGTGAGAGGGGAAGTAGATGGGTGAGAGGGGAAGTAGGTGGGTGAGAGGGGAAGTAGATGGGTGAGAGGGGAAGTAGGTGGGTGAGAGGGGAAGTAGATGGGTGAGAGGGGAAGTCATCTAAACAACAAACTCTTCAGTAACAATGGGTCAAAGTTGACAATATCGTCTGGACAGTTTTCCAGTGGACAAAACCCCAATAAGGTATTTCCAGTGGACAAAATACCCATAAGAAGATGACAAAATCCCAATAAGGTATTTTCCAGACAAAATCCCCTTATGAAAACAGTGGACAAAATCCTAATTAAGCATTTTCCAGTGGACAAAATCTCTAACGTATTTTCCATTGGACAAAATCCCAATAAGGTATTTCCCAGTGGACAAAATTCCCATCAGCAGTTGGATTAGGTGACAGTATATTAGAGCAGGATTAAACAGATTAAGCTACATTATATATAATTATTACCATTTACTTAATACCATGATCAACAGGTGTGGAGATTAATACACACTTACACATATACATTACATACACACACACACCTGTTCACATTTGTTACATGCTTACATACATACACACACCTGCTACATACATACACCTGTTCACACTTGTTACATACACATATGTCCCCACAAGACAGCCAAAAAAATACCATTAAATTATACTCTTATCCATCAACATTACTCTAAATACAACACAGTGTACATTTATAAGTAACATCATAATAAAGTATAAATATAAGTAAAATAAATCAGTATAAGTGAGGTAAATCATAAGAAATAAGTAAGTTATGGTTTATCTCAGAGACACGACTGGACAAGTACTGGGCGGATCAAGATGTCATTGGCGATTCGTTAAAAAGTATGTAGTCACGAAAGCCCAGACCCTCTAAGTACTGTATAAGTGTGTTTAAGTGGATTAAGTGTGAAGTATTTATGTAAGTTTATAAATACATGTAGGTGACTGAGAGAGAGAAAACATGGTCAAGAATCCCAACTGTCTCCCATCTCTCTCTTCCTTCCTTCCTTCCTTCCTTCTATTCATCCAACCATCTATCTTATCTATCACTCTATCTATTTACTATCTATCTATCTATCTACCTCTCACTAATTCTCTATTGTAGTTCCCAATTATCATAAAATTTGTCCTTGTCGGAGGAATTTCGCCACGTCATTTACCATGTCCTTGTGTGTACAGTATGTGTGGTGTGTGTGTGTGTGTGTAAAATATATATGTATGTGCGTGTGTACAGTACAGTATGTGTGTATTATATCACCACTTAATATCACCATTCGAGTTGCTCATTTCGCTCGATGAATGACCAATAACAATACTCCTTCTCCCCCCAGACTTGACCCTAGGCAACATGAAGGCACTAATCCTGGTGGGCGGGTACGGTACTAGGCTGCGGCCGCTCACCCTCAGTCGCCCCAAACCTCTGGTCGAGTTCGCCAACAAACCCATCGTGCTGCACCAGATCGAGGCGCTGGTGGCCGCTGGGGTGACGCAGGTCGTACTGGCGGTGTCGTACCACGCCGAACAGATGGAACAAGAGCTGGCACAAGAAGCTCAAAGGGTATGGGTATAATATCGTGGTATTTTTATGTAGCAATTTAAGGAACTGTATCTCTTAACCCACCTTGAATGTTGAGTTACACATATAACACCTTAACCCACCTTGAATGTTTAAGTTACACATATAACACCTTAACCCACCTTGAATGTTTAAGTTACACATATAACACCTTAACCCACCTTGAATGTTTAAGTTACACATATCACACCTTAACCCACCTTGAATGTTTAAGTTACACATATCACACCTTAACCCACCTTGAATGTTTAAGTTACACATATCACACCCAATCCCAAATTCCTTGAATAAGCTACAGCCATATCACACTCTGTCCCCACCTTGAATAAGCCGGGTTACACATATCACACCTTAACCCACCTTGAATGTTTAAGTTACACATATCACACCTTAACACATCTCAAATATTTCAGTTGGGTATCCAGATCACATTCTCACTGGAGGAGGAACCACTCGGCACAGCAGGACCCATCAAGCTAGCCCAGAGTATCCTAGCGGCCAACGACGAGCCTTTCTTTGTCCTTAACTCCGATGTGATCTGTGACTTCCCCTTCACCCAGATGGTCAAGTTCCACAAGCAACATGGACGGGAGGGAACTATTGTGGTATGTTGTGGTGATTGTATAATGCTGGTGCGGTGATTGTATGATGCTGGTGTGGTGATTGTATGATGCTGGTGTGGTGATTGTATGATGCTGGTGTGGTGATTGTATGATGCTGGTGTGGTGATTGTATGATGCTGGTGTGGTGATTGTATGATGCTGGTGTGGTACATTGTGGTGATTGTATACTGCTACATCCATTTCCAACCAAACTATTTAAAACTATTTGCCTTGTCTAACCAAATGTCACCCAAAAGTGTTTCCTTCTCCAACCAAACTTTACCCTAAGGCTGCATCCTTCTCCAACCAAACTCAATTCAAAACTACATCCTTATGCAACCAAATGCCACCCTAAACTTCCTTGTCCAACAAACCTTAGGGTGTTAAATCATCAGCTGAAGTATCCTTGAGTACCCAAACTTTACACACCATCTTAACCTAACATAACTTAACATAACCCTAACCTAACACTAGACAAATCTAACTCCCTAGATAGCATTATAGTTAAACAATATCCTCACGAGATCTGTCATTTCCCCGACGCCTTTCATTATCTGTTCAATAAACTTCTACCCCAAGCTAACTATTTCACCCCCTCACAGGTAACCAAGGTGGAAGAGCCGTCGAAGTATGGCGTCGTGGTGTACGAAGAGGGCGGAAAGATCGACAGTTTTGTGGAGAAGCCTCAGGAGTTTGTATCCAATAAGATTAATGCAGGAATGTACATCTTCAATCCCTCTGTGCTGAATAGGATAGAGGTTTGTATATTGGGTGGTTTCCTATGGCTTAGTAGATCAAGTACACCTGAAGATTAGTCACCCCAGCTTATTTCACCTGATTATATACACTCTAATGCTACCTGGGATGGGGGGTTGGGTTAGGTTAGGTTTTGTGTTAAGATTAAGGTTGTTAATCATTAGTTGAAATAAGCTTAGCAGGGTTAATAGGGTGATATTTTACCGTGGCTTGCAATCACTTGACCCATGCTTGAGCTAGCTATACCCGACCTAAACGATCCCATGGTAAAGGATAGAAACAGGACTAACGACGTATTTTCCTCCCAAGTGCCGACCAATGAGCATCGAGAAGGAGGTGTTCCCGTTCATGGCCAGGGACTCTCAATTGTTCGCCCAGGAGCTTCACGGCTTCTGGATGGACATTGGCCAGCCTAAGGACTTCCTCACTGGCATGTGCCTTTACCTCAACTCTTGCAAGATCAGCAACAGTGCCAAGCTTTATAAAGGCCCAGGTAACATAACTCTACTGTATCTACCTGTACTTGTGTGTTACTTGAGTGTGTTGCTTGTGTTAATGTGGTACTTATGTCTGTTCCTTATATCAGTGTGTTTCTTGTATGAATGTGTTACTTGTGTGTGTGTGTTACTTGTGTGTTGCTTATATCAGTGTGTTTCTTGTATGAATGTGTTACTTGTGTGTGTGTGTGTTACTTGTGTGAGTGAGTTACTGTACTTGTGTGAGCATGCATTAATTCCATCCCTTTATCTGCACAAGGAGTGGTTGGCAACGTCCTGGTCGATTCATCGGCTAAAATCGGAAAGAACTGTCGTATAGGCCCCAACGTGACCATCGGCCCGGACGTGGTAATAGAAGACGGGGCGTGTATCAAGAGGTGCACCATACTCCGGGGGGCCACCATCAAATCTCACACTTGGTTGGAGAACTGTATCATCGGCTGGAAGTGCATCGTTGGGCAGTGGGTATGTAAATATGTCCCTCAGATGGCACCAGTGGGTATTGTTAGGTGATGGAAGGATGTAGAGTAAATTGTTTAACTCATGGGTGGGTTTAGGCCTATGTTTTGTATGATGAGATATTCAAAGTATGTAATATTTTGTGCAGAAATGTTGCCTCACCTATCAAACCTAACCTCATCTATCTTATCCTAACCTATCCTATCTAACCTTACCCATCAAATTTAACCTCCATATCTAACCTCACCTCGCCTAACCTCACATATCTAGCCTTACCTAACCCCCCAGCTAGCATTAGGGTGTTAAATCATCAGGTAAAATAAACTAGGGGTGTAATAACCTTCACATGCTCTAAATTAACAGATACTAAACATTACCTCAGACATACACTCATAACCTAACCTAACCTACTCTCTTTCCGAACAGGTGCGTATGGAGAACGTGTCGGTATTAGGCGAGGACGTGATTGTAAAGGACGAACTGTATGTCAACGGGGGTATGGTCCTGCCTCACAAGAGCATAGGTGCCTCGGTCCTGGAGCCTAAGATCATCATGTGAAAGTTGGCGCTCGTTGTTCTATGTGACGTTAAAGCATGACAAGATATATATATATAAATACCGTATATAATTTGAGTGCGTTTGTTGTATCTTCCAATTCACATAGGATATAAGCCTTGTATTTATGTAAGATGACTCATGATTCTGTGTCCATTTGCATTTTCTCTATATCTCCTCTCTATTTCTTCTTTACTCTTTCATTTTCTCTTCACCAGATTCCCTCAAATATTTGGTTAAATTTTCACATTAACATTATTTCCTTCCCTCTACATTGATTCCTTTGGGTTATGCACTAGTTAACACGAATTCAACTTTGGTAAATGGCACGTTAAAATCTAGTTCACCTTTAATTAAATCCTCTTCCTACTATAGTCCTCACATTTTCTCAGGGACATTTTGTAATTAAAGTATTGTGTGTCATTTACTGTAGGTTCACTAGCCATTTGGACATGTTTATCATTAAGGAGGAATATATATATATATATATATATATATATATATATATATATATATATATATATATATATATATATATATATATATATATATATATATATATATATATATATATATATATATATATATATATTCCAATAGGGGGAAATGTGCAGTGCAGTTATTCAGTCGTCCAAACCAATGTTATATTATCAGAGTTGTTGATTACAATTACCATATATTTTGTCTTGTTTATGTTTCACCTGAAGATTAACCACCCTAATGCTAACCGAACATAATCTTATCTAACCTAACCCAATACAACCAATTCTAATCGACTATCCTAACCCAAACCATCCAAACCTAACCTACCCGCTTCCCCTAATTAGCATCAGGGTGATTAATCTATAGGTGAAATAAGATAATGAGATTCTTCAGGTGATCCCATATAATTACCAAATATGGGAGGTAATCACTTAAACACATAATTATGAAGGCTCAGTAAACATCTAGGAATGTATATTTTAATGTCGGTTTGGGGGACTTTGAGTTACGGATTAAATATATTCACTTTATCGTGAATCCTTCCAATGTGTGGTGTGTTAAAAGCTGGCAGCTTGACGTTAAAAGCTTGCTGCTGGATGTTAAAAAGCTCCAGACAGGACGTTAAAAGCTTGCTGCTGAATGTTTAAAGGCTCACAGCAGGATGTTAAAAGCTGGCAGCAGGACAGTCTAGGTATAACACCTATAAATCCCCCAGAATATAATAAGCTATGGCCTTTATGGTGCCGTGTGTATAAGACCTGTAGGTATTTATATGGAACGATCTTTTAGACCGGGTGATTACCTTGCTGTAGCCTCGGTGTATTACTAATGTCATTTATGATGCCGATATCCTGTATTTTGTGTATTTTCATCATACAGAACGGTTATACGGTATTAGTGGAACTGACTCACCCTATAGTTCCTGTTTATAAAGACCAAAAGGAGACTGGAATAATTTTAAGATTCCACTTGGCAAATGTTCCAACAATATACGGAAAAATTAGTGTTTCCTGTCTATGAAAAATTAATGTGTGGAAAGATCCCTAATGATACAGTCTTATAAGAGTTGGAATAGACTACAGATAAGGGAGCTGTGCGAAGCATCTTGTGGCACCCAGAACATTGTGATGGTATGTTGGTACTGACGGTGTGGAAGTGTGTGTGTGTGTTAGGAAGACTTTGGGTGGTGTTGGTGCAGTCAGAACAGACCTTGGAGGATCTTACTGTGTTAACAATAGTGAGTAAAGTCTGTATGGTGGCAAAAACAGTCTGTGAAGGTTCTATGTCAGCAAAAACAGTCTGTGAAGGTTTTGTCAGCAAAAACAGTCTGTGAAGGTTCTATGTTAGCAAACTCAGTCTGTGAAAATGGATATGAGGTGACTTTAAATAGTTGATTCTTGATATACTGATTTGCCTTTGATATATAAAACCCTTCTCCTTGTGAGTTTCAAATTCTTTTCCGTAATGTGTGATGTTGACCATTTACCCTTGCTTGTGACGTTCTTCATGTGGTCCACCTTGTGCGCTGGTTCGCCCTGGTGTCAACAAACGGAACTATGATGGTGAGGAAACTGAAGCTGCGACTGTTACTCTGGGATTTGAACAGCTAGGTGGACAGTTCTGGAGGGAGGGATGCACCATGTAACTTAAAACAATATAATGTTTTTGTTTGACGATTGAAAACACGCACACAAACACACACGTTTAGTCTTGGGTTTTCTATCCGTCTGTCCAGCTAGCCACACCATCTCTGACCTCTCCATACCTTCATCCACAGATTATCCTCATCTCTAAGTGAATGTCTTGCTATTCCCCCAATTCAGTACGAGTTATAATTACCAACTTTATAACTTGTAATCTAACCAGAGTACGTGATGGTTTAGAGCACAGTAATTAGCCCAGAATCTGTTTATCGGTCATTAACGTCACTTTATTGAGCGTTGGAAAGACTTTATGGTAATTTAAATCCTTCTTTGATCTCTAGTGATCTTATGGAGTTAAAAATAAAATGTTTCTTGGCAATACTGTAAGACAAACGACCACTCGAGTGAAAGAAGGTCACGCTGTTTGCTCGAGTGTAAGAAGAATGTGATGCTGTTTGCTCGAGTGAAAGAAGAATGTGACACTGTATTAATAACACTACAAACACTATCACCAGTAAGCCATAAGAATCAAGTGTTATTTTACGAGACAACACTAAACTTTGTTATGTATGTATGTACTGTGTATGTGTGTATACTGATAACCACATAGGAAACAAGAAAACACGAAGTTCCCAAGTGCTTTCATGTTATTCACATCTTCAGGGGGTGTGTATGTATGTATGTATAGAAAAGTGCCATTTCTTACACATTTTGTTCATTACCTGTTGCTTATAGTACTAAACACAAGATTATTAGCTGCCATTATCTCCTGTATAAGACTGAAACAAAAGCAGGTTGTCTAGGCATGATAAACAAGAGTAAACCACAAGATGGGAAGTATAATAGACTTACAGGGAGACTAATATAAACTTAGTCTTTTGAAGGATAATGTTAAGCTTAAAAGCAGGTATTAGGACTTGTCAAGGATAATGTTAAGCTTAAAAAAAACAGGTAATAGGACTTAACAGCTTGATCACAGGAAAGATATTTTAGTGGAAAAATAATTCACTTCATCCATTTTGTTTACCTTGTGTTAAATCATGAAAAATCCAAAGGAACCATAGACTGATATCCAAAGGTACTTAATACATATACTTATTTATATTTAACTTGTATATTTTAGTTACCAGTTGAAGGCTGTAGTGAGGCTATTAACTCTGGCAACAGTGTGTAGAGATGCTCACTAGTATGGTTCAAGTGGTTGGAGAAGAGTTTGTGAATTTAGCTTTTGTGATGAATTATTTAAGCAATAATATTATATTCTGTACGATTGATTGAGTGTTTGTTTAGATAGAATATAATACAGGTACAGGATGCAAAGGTTAAAAGAAGTGGCAAGATGACTGACTAACACACACACCTTTCCTCACTGACACACACACACACTTTCCTCACTGACACACACACACACACACCTTCACTCTTTCCTCACTGACACACACACACACACCTTCCTCACTGACACACACACACCTTTCCTACTAACACACACACCTTCCCACTGACACACACACCTTTCCTCACTGACACACACACCTTTCCTCATTTCATTCTACCATCATCATCCTATAAACTTCCCAGCATCTTATTGTACCATTAAAAGTTATACGCCTCATTACAAGGATAATTTCAACCTGTGTCGTTAAATGAAAATACTGTGCTACCTCCATCACAATCATGCCCCCCCCCCCAAACCCTCTCCTACACCCCACACTCCTATACACCCTCCCACCCATCCCTACACTCACCCACCCATCCCGACACTTCTCCCTACCCATCCCTACACAAAACCACCCATCCCCTCCCACACACTGCTTCCTACCCATCCCACACACTCCTTCCTACCCATCCCTACACACTCCCAGATATTTTAATTTTCTGTCTAGACAAAACCATTAACAAACTATTACCTTCCTCGACCCTCACAGCACATATAGTAAATAACCCTTCATTCACAGCGTCATTACTACTCACGGCAGCACTGAACATGACAGCCAGTACAGAACAGGACAATAGTATGTAAAATAATGTTTATCTCTGTACTCATTCATAGCAAGACAATGACGACGTGAAGCCTTAACACAGAGGGCCAGCTTGATATGAGCAGCTTATCTAGAGCTTTTCTTTCGAGTACTATATGACAATTCTGAGATATGAGACACTGTGGACGGCAAGACAAGTAACGGAACAGCTTAGAATTTTTTTTATTCTAAGCATCAAATTTCCCTCTAAGCTTAAACTGTATTTTCCGACGTATATTTCCTTACTTTGCTGTTTGTTAACTTCTCGTCCGCAATGCCTCATATAAGTGAATTTCCCAAGCTACCAAATCACGTTTCCCGATATGAAAGTTTAATATTAGCGAATATTAGAGCCATCGAGTCGTGTCTGGCTTGCATTGGTGTCCCCGAGATGGACTTTAAAAAAAATATTATACAGTTGGTGAAGAATTTATTATATAACGACACACACACACAAGGCAGTCAGTCAGTCAGCCAGTTACCCAGAGTGTGTGTGCTATATTTTGTCATAGTTTTTTTACTGTTGCATCTGTAATGTTGAAGTTTGCATAATAAAACCTGGAAAGTTTATTGGTGTTGATGTATTATATATTAACCTTAGAAGAATATTGGAATTTTCTGTTACTGTGATGTACAGATGTTTGTTAGAATTGTATTGTAAACATCACACACACATACATACAGATCACATACACACATACATACAGTTCACACACACACACACATACAGTTCACAGATACATACAATTCACATACACAAACTCACATTAGAATCACACAACTAAACCAATTAAATACCAATGTGTAATTTGGCAATGGTGAGGAGAATATTCTGAACCCCCCCCCCCACACACACACACCAATAATAAACACATTACTGTACTATTCTACTTACTATTACAATGTCCGGGCAAGGATGAAGAGTAGAGCCCGGAGTCACCACCAGCATGTCTGTGTTTGAGCAGTTGTTGCCATATAACCACTTGCTTTATACTCATCTATACCAAGAAGAAAAATAAAAAAAAACTGTTCTGAGGTTCTGATTGGATTAATGGTTTTAAATACGTCAAATTGATTGGCTGAATTTACTTACCCATTAATATTACAATTGTACGGTCATCCATAATAGTCCTCTCGCCTCTCTTCTTGAACCATGAACGAACCCCGGGATTCAGACTCGTGAATCCGAAACATTTATGGATTCAATAATGCATCGGTGTCTAGTGCTTCGGGTTCATGAATCTGAATCTTGGGGTTCGTTCATGGTTCAGGAGAGGCGACAGTACTATTGTGGGTGAGTGTACTGTACATGTCACATAGGGAATTTGTACCCAAAAATAAATCCACAGCAATAAAAGGCTACGTGCTTGTTTATTTCGGCAATTGAAGCCTCACAATAACAAATCATATACATCACATATACATACATATATTTTATATATACATATACATATATAAACATATATTAAAAATATTTTTATCACGGTCGGTTAAATTTTACTACATGAACAACATTTTATTAAGATACAAACTACAGGAAGTCACTACTGTACTCTGGTCATCTGTCACTTCTGAATTTATAAACAAATTAAAACATAAACAAATGCAGAACGTTAACAGACACTCCCGTCGTTACCCCAAGACCATGTTGTGTGTGTGAAGGTGACCCCAAGGCAAGAGAGAGGTGAGACGTTGTGTCGTACTCAGTAAGGAACATATCTGAAGCCTCGGATGATGTGTACGTTAAGTAAATAAAACTAAAAAAAACCGCACACACACATTTACCCATGATGGAAAAAAGATTCACATTTACCCATGATGAAAAGACTCATTCTATGCCCACAATGACAATCAAAGGTTTCGTGTTACAGTTCAGAGGTTAACGATCCATACTTGTGACCTGAAACATATTCGAAGTGATCGTTAATGTACGATAACACCTAAAAACCCATTATCAGGCCCATATCAACCCATTCTTAGATCACAGTCCTAAAAAAACCCATTGTCAGACCCATATCAACCCATTCTTCGATCACAGTCCTAAGAATCTCAGTTAGACCCAATCTGACCCATTCTACTATCACAATCAGGGTCACAGGTCAGCTATTTGTCCTTACCCCAGTGGATAAGGACAACTTACTCCGCCCCCATACATGGAATAATGGAACAAGAGGAACATAAAAAGTCCACTGATGATGGCCGTCGTTAAGAGCGTCAATGACCGATGCTTTACGAGCCGTTTCTTAAATCATCCCCCAAAATACATTTCCCCGTTAAGAACTCGGTCACAAGGAGCTCATTCGGTCTTTTAAGTGAACGTATTATAGTTTATGTCAAAATCACAATAATAAACGTACTGTGAACGCATGAACATTAGAACAGCCCACAGTGAACAGAAGAGAACACAAACTAAAGCCAAGTGTGAAGTAAATGAGTCAAGTGTGAAGTAAAGGAGTCAAGTGTGAAGTAAACGAGTCAAGTGTGAAGTAAATGAGTCAAGTGTGAAGTAAATGAGTCAAGTGTGAAGAAAATGAGACAAGAGATCCTTTAGGCCACACAGAGAACACACAAGAAAAGACATCTATTGAAGGCAACTGGTGAGAGAAGGGGAGTGATGGTGAGAGAAGGGAAGAATGATGGTGAGAGGAAGTGATAGTGAATGAGGGAAGGTTTCTGGCCACACTGTACAGGAAGTTCAGTATGTAAACATGAACACTCAAGAAGAAGTATAGGAGAACTGAAAGATGAGACAGACAGACGGATGGACAGACATGGACAGACACAGACAGGCAGACAGACGCTAAACATGTTTACGTTCACCCAAAATAAAATGACTCAAACGATATTTTAGTTATTAAATGCAAAATATTTCAGAGGAAGACGGAGGGTTTTATCAGAACATGCCCAGTAATGTTGGGGTATATGCCCAGTAATGTTAGGGTATATGCCCAGTAATGTTAGGGTATATGCCCAGTAATGGTAGGGTATATGCCCAGTTATGTAAGAGTAAAGAGTATATGCCCAATTATTGAAGGATATATGCCCAGTTATGTAAGAGTATATGTCCAGTGATGTAAGGGTATAAAAATGCCACGCGTTGAATTGCACAAGACTGCTCAAGGTACCTAACTTAAATCAGGCAAAATGAAGCATCACGTACATGTATGTATATGTGTGTGTGTGTGTGAGCTTAATCTGCTATGACGACTCATAATTACAACATGAGTGAACTCTACTGCTTTACAACTACCATATTAACCCCTTGAGTATGAATTCATTATTTGTAAATCATTGTACACAAGAGGTTAAGTCATCGTACTCAAAAGATTAAGATATTGTACTCAAGGGGTTAAATCATCAAATACAAAAGGTTAAGCTATCATACTCAAGGGGTTAAATCATCGTACACAAGAGGTTAAGCTATCGTACACAAGGGATTAATTCATTGTACTCAAGGGGTTAAATCATCGTACACAAAAGGTTAAATTATCGTACTCAAGGGGTTAATCCGTTGTACTCAAGGGGTCAATGTAACGTACACAAGAGGTTAAACATATATACGTGTCTGATAATACCTTAAGAGTCTGACGCAGCTTGAGGCGATTACAATATATTTCAAAACAGGACATAAATATTGTTCTCATATCAATGTGTACAGTAAATATAAACTGATTTTCTTCCACTAACACGAGAGCTTCAGCGACGCTCCGAGATCCTCCCTCGACCCCCCGCCCCCCCCCAACATATGGTGAAGCCTCTAGCCTCTATTTAACGGAGTATACGTGAAAGGGTAGGCCGTTAGATCAACTATATGAGAGGTGGGTAGGCTAACGATCGACTATATGAGAGGTGGGTAGGCTAACGATCGATTATATGAAAGGTGGGTAGGCTAACGATCGATTATATGAGAGGTGGGTAGGCTAACGATCGACTATATGAGAGGTGGGTAGGCTAACGATCGACTATATGAGAGGTGGCTAGGCTAACGATCGACTATATAAGATGTGGGAAGGCCGCTATATATAAAATTTCCTTCTAACGGTTATCTGAAAGGTGGGTAGGCCATCATATATAGAACCTCTTTATAACGGACGACACTACATGTAAGGGGTTAGTCCGTCAGATCGAAGTCCATTATGTGGGGGTTTCACTGTACAATATATACATTAATATATTCCCTGGGCCGACAGTTGTGCATCAGGTGTTGTGCGATAAACAGCTTCGGGCGCACTGAGGGTCGACTCTTGCTACAATGTGAAATGGATCACCTTAGGGTTAATTAGCCTCCTTGTTTAGTTTCACCTGATGATTAAACACCCTAAGGCTACCTGCTGGGGGTTTAGATTAGGTTAGTGTTAGGTTGTTAGGTTCATGATGGGTAAGATTAAGTTAAGTCAGTGTTAGGTTAGGTTAATGTTAGGTTACGATCAATTAGGTTAGGCTAGGGTTATGGAGGGTTAGGATAGTGTTAGATTAGCTTAGGATCAGTTTGGTGTGTCACGGTAGGATAGATTAGGGTAGGATAGTGTTAGATTAGCTTAGGATCAGTTAGGTTAGGTTAGCATTAGGGTGGTTAAGGTGTAATAAGCTGGGGGGGTTGGCTAATCCTACCGTGATCCAATGAAACTGTACTAACAGTTCCTCTACTGACCAGCGGTGATATGAGCAAGGGACGTGAGCCTTATGCCTGAGATATATACTATAGGAAGGCAACACTAGACCCACATAAGACACGACAGTCATACATCAGGTATATAATTGTATGCACGACAGATAACCGACTCGCATGAAAAAAAAAATCCAGTTTGTTTTCGACGGATATAATCAATACCGATGCCCGATGGTTATAAACAGTATATATGGTGTCTGCTAAAACAAATTCCCAGCAAGAATTAACGTTTTAGACCGATATAACCGATACCAAATAATGCTACGATGTTTTATGGTAAAAAACAGTACATATAGTGTCTCCTAAAACAATTTCCCAGCGAGAATTACTACATCCCGTCTCGGTATTATAAAAATGAAAGCTATTTTGTGTGTGTTTGTGTATGAATTGTATCTGTATTTAAGCCCACACTGTATAGCGCGTGGAGCAACTCAAAGTGATCATCGCAGCAACACAACGGTTACCGACGGGTCGAGACATCAACACAAAGCATCGAGCCGACACGTACAGTAGTTTGAGAGCCACTGCAGGAGGACTGTGTCGTGGAATGTACCCTGTATGAAGTTATTTTGGTGTCAGCAGCTTGGATCATGTGACCTAGCCTGCTTGAAGTTCTATATTCTAAATAATATTAATAGACTTTCACAAATATCGATAACTTGTTGATATTTTATATAAAGTTAACTTGTGATTGATAACTTATAAATAAAACAACGGTCTAATGCCAACTCTTATCACCCGATGATTATAAAACTGTAGAAATATATACAACTCCTTCTTTTATATATGAGCATTTAATGAATTACCTTTAAGGCAATGGAGAAGGGTTCATTCTGGAGTGGCGGTGCAGTGCGTGGAGCCCACGCCACGGCTCCACCGCCACACCGCACGTGCCAGAACAACAGACTATATATTGTTATAGACCTAATTCTATGAAAGCACATTTTAAAGCCATAAACCTCGGCTCTCACACTCTCATTTACATGAAACGTTGACCTGACATGGTAAGGTTGAGCGGTCGTTACGTAAGGATTTAAAGCACCGTTCCATTCAACACCATACGTGCGTGCGGTGCACCAATGTTGTAGCAGCGAGAGACTTTCTAGCTACCATTTGGATTGTCACGACCTCGGCCGCACACGTCACGAGTCGTATGTCTAGGCCGTAGACTCCGTCTGTGTGGATGAAGATTTTAGATCAGATTCACTATCACTCGGCGGAGAGTCGGGAGGCCCCGGAAGGAGCAGTCTCGGTGCCGGGTGCGACATTGACGACGGCCTCCTGGAACCGCTCGTCTCCTTACTCTGACCTTCGGCATAGGAGCTCAGCCCGTGTATTGACTTAGCTCGCTCACCGCCCACTTCTTGTTGCTCAGACACGGTCGGTCTTAAAACACTTGTGACATTCATACTCTGTAGAGTGCTTATCCCCGATGGTGAGGTCACGTAGATATTGTGTTGCGTGCTGGACCTCGTGGGAGTGCTGACGTACACATTCTGGTGGGCGGTGACGTGCATATTTTGATACGACGTCGACACGGGAGAGGTCACGTATATATTCTGGTGAGTGCCGGGGCCCGGTGCACTCACATATAAATTCTGATGCGAACCGGACCCAGACATGGAGGTGACGTATAAGTTTTGTTGTGACGCGGACTGAACGGGCATTATGACGTGTACACTGTGGTGGGCACCCGGGCCTACGGAGCTGCCCACGTGAATACTTCTGTGAGTCTTGTAATCCCGGCCGGGAGCACCCTGCTCCTGGCAGCTCCCTCCATCAGAACCACTGTTCTGTATCTCCTGTAGAGCGAGATCCGAAGATGACGCCCTGTTAGTCATGTGCGGAGACCCGTGACCCGCCTGACCCACATTAAACATTACGTGCGTCTCGATGCTGGTGCAGGAAGTGTTGCCGTCACTGTCGAGCGCTGCCCCCTGCTGCTCCTGCAGGTGAGCCGCCAGAGGCACCTGATAGAGCGACTGATCCGGAGGACTCCCACACAGAGAGTACGACCCCGGCTCAAACACGGGTGGGTACTCCATGCCGGGGTAATGTGGAAGGATCTAAAATGACAAAAAATACAAGACTTGAAAGTTTTTAAACACGATCAGTCTTTAGTAACTTAGGTGTACTTAATGTGGCCTTGAGCTGTTTCTTAAGTCTCACTCAAGTCTATCAGGAGACAATAATACAACATTCTCCTTCAATAGACTTCTCAAGAGCCAAGCTGATGGGAAATCAATCTAATGTATCTACCTATCTACTGTATCTATTTACTTATCTACCTACTTATCTACCTATCTATCTACTTATCTATCTACTGTATCTATCTTTCTACTTATCTACCAATCTACTGTATCTATCTATCTACTTATCTACCTATCTATCTACATATCTACCTATCTATCTACTTATCTACATATCTATCTACTTATCTACATATCTATCTACTGTATCTACCTATCTACTGTATCTACCTATCTACTGTATCTACTTAACTATCTATTACAGTACTGTCTACCATCTCGGTCTTCAACAGTCAGGCTTGAAATACAAAGTAATTTACATCCTGGTTTTTAAAAACTTAGAAACCAATCTACTGTTTTCTGTACTGTACATCTGACTCGGGATCACAAGAAGATTAGACACCCCGGCTTATTTCACCTGATGATTAGACGCTCTAATGCTACTTGGGGGTTAGGTTAGGTTAGTGTTACGGTCGTTAATCTTCAGGTGTAATAAGCTGGGGTGGGTATACTTCAGGTGATCCCAGACTCCTATAGTGATTTCGAAGATGGAATGACTGACTATCAACACAGAGACACAAATTAAACATTACAATAGTTGGATGATGATATAAATGCAACAAATGTTACTAAATAAATTAATGTGTTCTACGGGACTCACCTTTTGGTTTCGTAACTTGGCGGGCGTTGAGGTCTTCCCCATTATGTTGTGAGGATAAGGTGCTATTGGATACGTAGCCGTGGTGGATATACTCGACGTGGTGCTGGAAACAACCGGAGACACGACACCCGGTTTGTTTGGGGTTGTGGGGGACGACGGAGGCGACGAGAAGAAAATGTCCCGGGGAGACATGACGCTCGGGGTCCTACGCTGTTTCCCGATCATGGACACGCCCATAGCCGGCTGTAGAGAAGAACACAAGTAAGACTCTTATACCTTAATTCACTACAATTATTCGGATCGTGATATGCATAAGTGATCCAAAGTGACAGCAGTTGTTCATGGCAAATACGAATCAAACAATCATAAGGAAACTGTCATGCTTAAGGTAATGAGGACAGTTATATAAAAAGTTGATGATGTCTTAATCCAAACAAGTGGACATGAGAATTATTTAAGTTGGACCAAATTAATCTTACATTGTACAGGTATCTCTGTCTGTTGGTTATTACTATGGGATGAGGTACAGGTAATTAACTATGGTATTAATCTTACCTTGAGAGGCGTGCGCACAGTGTCGGAGTCTTCGTTATGTGCTCTGATGGTCAGGTTAGGTATGGGTTTTGAAGTCCTGTTGTGCCCCGGCGAGTCCGGCGGCCCAAAAGATGGGGAGGGCACGGAGGAGCGGGACTGGTGGGAAGACAAGAGGGAAGACGTGGAGGAGCCGATGCTGAGGGTGGAGGAGGAGGAGCTGGTGGGGAGTGCGGCTGAGAGAGAGGAGGTGGGAAGAGTGCGCTCACTAGGGGACAGGAATTTGGTTCTCGGCGGCACCTCCGGCCGACAGATGGCCAGAGTCACGGTGCTGGCGGTCTGTTGTGACTTTTTGGCGGGAGTAGCGGCTCCTTGCTCCCACTGCTCCATGTAGCAGTGGTGGGAGGACGACTGCGATGACGCATCAGGCGGGGCAACAGAAGGCCTGGCATCATCTCTGCCATTGTCTACAATAAGTTGTCCACTACTGGGGTCCAGTGCTAATTCAAAAGCGGCTTTCATTGGGTCGCCTCGACTGCGAAGCTGAGGCGGGTGGTAGAGTGCAGTGCGCTTCAGACGATCGGGTAAACTGGTTTCCCCAGAACCAGAACGCGATCTTCCATCCCTCTTCTCGGGGGAAGAACGTGCGTTTGGCCTCGGCCTGGAAGAGTCGGTGCGCAGGGAGTTAATCCAAAGTTTCTCAGGAGAGCCTTCACGGTACTCCTCCGATGCCAGTAGACTGCTGGTGGAGCCGTGAGAGCTGCGAGTGGGCGTGTTAAGTGGTGACGTGGGAGGAGAGAGAGCTCGTGGGTGTGACCAGGCCAAGCAGTCCAGAGAACCTCTTCTTGGCGATAGCGACCTGACGGGCGACTCTCCCCCAACACTGCTGCGTCGTCCGCCCATTTCAAACTTAGACGGACTACATCGCCCACTGGGCGGGGGCGTTCCCCCCCATCTTCCATTGCCTACTCTACTGGGGCTACTTCGAGTATCTAAGTCAACCGAAGAAGGTCTGGCAGGAGAGTACTGGGTACTAGCACGGGTTGGGAGCATATAGTGTGGACGCTGGCGCTGCCCACCCACCAACACATCCTGAGCACCATCAGCAGGCTGGCAGTCAACACTGGTGGTGTTGTCTGGAGGTGGTACAGTACTGTCAGTCCTCACTACTCTTACTTGTGACTTCTGAGGCTCAACATCCTCTACTACTTCAACTTGCTCTTGTTGTTGTTTCTTGTTTTGTTTCTGTTGGTCCTGGCCGTTCGGTGTTCCTCTACTCGCCGCCTGTCTCCGCCGCTCCAGGGTGAAAGGCGCCGGCAGCTGACGCAGGCGGTCGCGGAGACTGTTCTTCCTGGTGATCCTCCGTCCAGATCCTCCGTCGAAGCCGACCGGCGTAGCTGCCGGCGTCTCTGGCTTGTTCACTCCCCGCAGGTCACCCGTGGAGGTGCTCCTACTGCTGCTCTCACTCACCCGTCTGAAGAAACACTCAAATGTAGCCTCTCAAACCCTCACTTAGTCATCTAATAAACAAAGCTTATCCTCTCACCTTATATCACCATAAGATTAACCACCCAAACACTAACCCAATCTAATCTAACCTAACTTAACACAACCCTACCTATGCTAACCTAACTTAAACTAACAAAACCTAACCTAACTACCCAGCTAGTACAAGGCTGTGTAATCACCAGCTGGGGGGGAGGACCTAACATCCAGGTAATACTGGACTTACCGGCGCCACCGTTACCACACGTACCTGTAGCTACGGAAAGATGCAGTGGGCACCGGCTGATTCAACATGTCCCTCGATGGCTGCAGGAACCTCAGACCTTGACTCTTGCCCGAACTCAGTGCAGCTAGGGAGCCAAGGGGTGTACCGCGGCCCTGGGTACTCCTAGAGGGACTCGCCGAACCTCCTCGCCAGATAGACCCGACGGCCTCCTTGCTCGGCGACGTCCTGTGGAGCAGTCGAAAAGATTCCCTATTTGAGTATGTTAGGTTAGGTACTCATGAGATACCCTGTACATAATTAATTTTCCTATCGTGTTTTACCTATGAGACACCCTGTATATAAAAAAATTTCCTGTTGTATTTGACCTCTGAAACACCTTGTACATTAATTATCCTATCGTATTTGACCTATTTTTGAGGTTAAGTTTTAAATCGGTCAAAAACTTTATGATGGTTGACCTCGTACGATATATAATGGTCGTTGTACCTAGACTGGGTGGACTGCGGTGACCTTCGTGACGGTGACGATCGTTCCTCCAGCTCCTCATCTGTTTCGCTGTAATAGACTTCTTCTCCTGCAACCAAGAACGAAGTAGTTATCAGTAAGCATCCCAGTGTTTACAAAATATTTACCAAAAATGTCGTATAAATCATCAATCATCCTGACATTTAGGGTTAGGTTAAATTCAGTTAGTTTAACATAGGTTAAATTTAGTTAGGTTTGGTTAAGTTAGGTAAAGATAGCATTAAAGGAGTTTAATCATCATATCAATTAAGCTGGGGAGGCTAATCATAAGCTGGGGAGGCTAATAATAAGCTGGGGAGGCTAATCACACCCTGGAGAGACTAATCATACCCTGGGTAGACTAATCATGCCCTGGGTAGACTAATCACACCCTGGGTAGACTAATCATACCCTGGGTAGACTAATCATACCCTGGGTAGAATAATCATACCCTGGGGAGACTAATCATACCCTGGGGAAACTAATCATACCCTGGGGAGACTAATCATACACCTGGGTAGAATAATCATACCCTGGGGAGACTAATCATACCCTGGGGAGACTAATCATACCCTGGGGAGACTAATAACAATAACACAATAACAACAACACTAATATGATATACAAAAACAACACAAAAAGGCGGGAAACAGAGACAAACTGACCCGGTTGTTGCTGGTGGGTGTTGTGGTGCTGGCGGTGGTTTGAGGTGAGGGAGGTGATGGCAGAGAGGCCCATTTGACTCATCCACCTGCTTCTCTCCTCACTGGTGTCACAGGCGAAGTAAAACGTGGCGCCACCTGTGAGGATATTATAATGTGGTTAGGTTATGGTAGGTTAGGTTAGGTTATTCAGTTAGTGTTTGTGGAGTTTGTGGTGTTATCTGTCTCTTAGTGTGATGGTTAATGGTTGTGAATTGATGGTGAGGGTGGTGAGGGTGATGATGGTGACAATGGTGATGATGGCAGTGAGGGTAGTGGTGGTGAGGGTGGTGGTGGTGACAATGGTGATGATGGCGGTGAGGGTAGTGGTGGTGAGGGTGGTGGTGGTGACAATGGTGATGATGGCGGTGAGGGTAGTGAAAGTGATGATGATGACAACAATGAAAGGAGTGTCGTAGAACGTACTAGAATGGTAGATTTTGAACGCAAACTTCTTGGCCTTGACGTCGGTGGCTGGACAGACGTGGAACCCCGGCAGGTAGATGAGCGAGTCTGCCCGCACCGCCTCACGATCGCGATAACCATAGAGGTAGTTCTTCTGTGGGGGTTAATACTGTGTGTTAAAACCTCTGACCCATAATAACAGTACTACAGTTATATACAACATAACAAGTACTTTCAGACATATTAATATACATCACATTAACCATAAAACAACACATTAATATACATCACATTAACCATAAAACAACACATTAATATACATCACATTAACCATAAAACAATACATTAATATACATCACATTAACCATAAAACAACACATTAATATACATCACATTAACCATAAAACAATACATTATATACATCACATTAACCATAAAACAATACATTAATATACATCACATTAACCATAAAACAACACATTAATATACATCACATTAACCATAAAACAATACATTATATACATCACATTAACCATAAAACAATACATTATATACATCACATTAACCATAAAACAATACATTAATATACATCACATTAACCATAAAACAACACATTAATATACATCACATTAACCATAAAACAATACATTATATACATCACATTAACCATAAAACAATACATTAATATACATCACATTAACCATAAAACAACACATTAATATACATCACATTAACCATAAAACAACACATTATACATCACATTAACCATAAAACAATACATTATATACATCACATTAACCATAAAACAACACATTAATATACATCACATTAACCATAAAACAATACATTATATACATCACATTAACCATAAAACAACACATTAATATACATCACATTAACCATAAAACAATACATTATATACATCACATTAACCATAAAACAATACATTAATATACATCACATTAACCATAAAACAATACATTATATACATCACATTACATCCATAAAACAATACACATCACATTAACCATAAAACAACACATACATCACATTAACCATAAAACAATACATTATATACATCACATTAACCATAAAACAACACATTAATATACATCACATTAACCATAAAACAATACATTATATACATCACATTAACCATAAAACAATACATTAATATACATCACATTAACCATAAAACAATACATTATATACATCACATTAACCATAAAACAATACATTATATACATCACATTAACCATAAAACAATACATTAATATACATCACATTAACCATAAAACAACACATTAATATACATCACATTAACCATAAAACAACACATTAATATACATCACATTAACCATAATACAATACATTATATACATCACATTAACCATAAAACAACACATTAATATACATCACATTAACCATAAAACAATACATTAATATACATCACATTAACCATAAAACAATACATTAATATACATCACATTAATCATAAAACAATACATTAATATACATCACATTAACCATAAAACAATACATTAATAAACATCACATTTACAGGTACAATAAATACATTAAGTTTATTATCAGTAATCACAAAGCTTCTTAACTACCAAACTGTCATAATACAAACAATATAAACCTGAATTATATATATATATACATCTCATATATATATATCTATCAGCCTCAGGATTTATTTTACTCTGTAGCATCTCTCATTACCCAGTCCCCCCCCCTGTACTCACCTTAAGGATGAACCAGCGACGCTCCCAGCGATGTGGCAGCAGGAACCCCTTGTTGTCACGGCGACGGTGCAGCCAACCCTGATGGTCTCCTTGTCCGAGCTCACGGCAAGAGATTCTCCGACTCCCTGAGAGGAACGTTGAGCTTTAAGCATGTGTATGTCTCTACCCAGTCACCTGAACTTATTCCCGATACAGTAGCTGGTGTGTCTTGTGAGATGTGGCAACTACTGTATGTGGATGGCTTACCTAATATCTTTAATCTCATTGCTACTATGGTGAGGTTCCTTAGGGCCATCCAGGGAGTTGCCACATCTCACTGTACCAGGTGTGTATAGATATGACCTGTACATACTTATCCATATATGTACACACACGCAGACAAGAATGCACCCCCATCTCTCTCCACAGATCAAGACAAACACCAAAGCAAAAGAGTTTCATACAGAGAACAAGACCCACATGTCACCACAGAAGCCAAGCAAGAGAGACATAAAACACTATTAAAAAAACTATGTACACGAAAGCCATACATATGTACACAAATACCATCTAAATACATACATACTTACATGGTAGGGATAGATCCAGCTCTGTTACTCTACTATGGGAAGGGAGGGAGGGGAGAGAGACGGGACAACTGACCTATGATAAAAGATCTGACCTCACAGTTATACTGATAGTGACTTCAAATACTGGGATGATGAGATGGGGTGAGAAGAGGGAAGGGGAGGTTATGAGATGGGGTGGGGGAGGATATGAGATGGGGTGAGAAGAGGAAAGGGGAGGTTATGAGATGGGGTGGGGAGGAGGAGATGGGGTGAGATGGAGATGGAGGAGATGGGGTGATTATGAGATGGGGTGGGGGAGGATATGAGATGGGGTGAGAAGAGGGAAGGGGAGGTTATGAGATGGGGTGGGGGAGGATATGAGATGGGGTGGGGGGGGGAGGATATGAGACAGTAGGGATGATGTAGGAAGAGAAACTCGAGGAAAACACAAGATGAAGTGTAAACATCTCGGACAAAATCAAATCCACATGAAATACAACACTAGTTAGTTACTGTAATAAGATGAGGCTGTGTGACAAACAATAAAAAACAAAACAAGAATAACTAAAAAATTAAATAAACAAAGACAAGAATAACAACAAAATTAAATAAACAAACATAACAATAAGATTATCAGTTAGTAATATGAGAGAACACGTTATTAATTACACTAATCCGTTATGAAAGCAGAGATGTGTATACTCGACTCCTGTGATGTTATACTGTAATGAACACTGAGATGGAGGGAAGTCACATATGATCCTTACCGGGTATTGATGGCTTGAAAATACATCTGGTCTTTTAATATATGAAGCTGTCACTATGGTACAAAGAGTCAGGGATAATATGTATGAGGGTAATGACTATCAGTTTAATTTAGAGAAACAGTAGAAGACGGGGCACATGCAAGTGGTTCTTCTAGCACAAGCTGAGGTATTGTACGTGTCTTCCATGAATGAGGTTTCGTTGGAGGATTCTTTAAAACACACACACACACACACAAGAAATCACTGCAAGTCCCTTACCACGATCTGTCACCATAAAGCCCCGCCGCCACACAGACGGGGAGCTGCTACGTGTTTCTCGCAGCACCACAGCTGAGGCCGATGACGTGGATGGCTGGCAGGCAGAGGAGGGAAGAACCACCTGCTGAGTGTTCATGCTCTCAACACCACTAATGCCACTGCTACTCGTGCTAACTCTTCCGTCGCTGCTATTAATACCACCACCACCATCACTACCACCCAGTCTCCTGTTACCACCACCACTGCTGTGTCTCTCTCCTGAAGCATTAACAGCCAACTCTGAGGGAGTGTGACCCTGGACGGGGAACACCACCTGGGACCTGAAATGTTCTGCGGCATTCGTCCCGACGTTCGTGGTCGTCGACGATATGATGGTGGGTGGAACGGTCGCCGGGGCGTCCCTGCCGACGCCAGAGCGAGAGATTGAGGGCGTCACATCCCCCGAGCTTACTGTTGAGGAAAGCAATCATGCGTCTATGTTGTCAGCCAGTTACAAGCCCAACACCAGGCAGGAAACAGTAAGGTACTCTACTATGCCTTCTACAGTAGTCTCACCCACCTCCTCACATGCATCAGCTTCACACTAAATTACATTATTAATTACAACTACATTCATTAGCAAAAGGAAAACCAAGTGAGGAAGAAGCAACTGCAGCTATTGGCATGACCATAAAAAATATTCACAGTATTGACAAAGAAAATAGCCACCCAATGTTATAAAGGCAATTACTAGCTGGAAAATAAGTCATGATTAACACTAACATCGATCTAAGGTCACTAGTTTCCCTGAGGTACACACACTACTGTATAATGCTCACTCACACCTCAGAGTCACACAGTTTCATGATGTGAGAGAGAGTGATGAGAGACAACGACGAGAGGCAGTAATGAATGAGAGAGTGATGAGAGGCAGTGATAATGTTAATAATGTACCAGTTGCTCACTCACTGCCTCTTACCAACACAGTAAACATTAATTCTCATGGTGTTCCAATGACCCCTCACCATTACGTGTTATGGGTCTGTATTCTCAAAGTTTAATGTTACATAGAATAAGGAAATACCCTGGCTAAGTTAATATTTGTGTAACTTCTATGGTATTTTGGTTTTCAATCTTTGTGTGCGTGTGTGTAAAGTAGACATATATAGTATGTCTATGGCCTATGAACCTACATCATGACAATTCTTATTCCAAGAACAGACCAATACACATGTGAAGAAATGCTCTCTGTTTCTCTCTCTCTCACACACTTCAATACAGTAGTGGACCCCCTGTGAACCTACTCTGACATGACCCAACAACACAATTGCTAGAGGGTAAACAAAACATCACAAACCTAGTGTTGTCTTTGTCTCGTGTGAGGTGAAGAAGTTTGTCGAGGATGACCCGTGTTTGGCGCTGTTTGGGGTCTTAAGGTTTGCAGGCGATCGGTCACTTGTGCCGGACAACAAAGAGGAAATGCCCCCAGAATTCGAGCCAATGCCACCAGGGAGTGTGCCATCGCCGTCCATGTCGTAGGCCGGCGTGCTGTGACTCTTGTCTAACTTTGGTCTGTCTTCAGAAACGCGCCGTGGCCTGCCGGAGGCGTCCTGTGGCGACTCTTGGCTGGTGTTAGCGCTCTTTTCTGGCGTGACTGTGCTGGACTTTGAGGAAGGAGCGTGAGCGAGCACCGCCGCACTTCCCGCTCTTCCTCCGTTCATATTCTCCTCCGCCACCACAGGACGATGAGCCAGGGAGGGAGAGGCATTCTGGTTGCCCGTCGATGCACCATAGTTGGTCGGCTTCCTCGGTGGCAACGGTATGATATTAACAACTTTCTTTTCGCTTTTGTTTTCAGTTTTGCCGACGTCAGAGGCACGTTCCTGGTCGCCAGTGCCTTTATCCCCGTTCTTGTCATCCGCATTCTCCATCGTTCTCTTCTTACTCCCGTCCTTCACGTTACTCTCCTCTTCCTTTACTTCTGTCATGTTTCTGTCTTTACCTTCCCTTACCACTCTAACTTTGTCCTCAGTTCCTATACAAGTATGAGGTCGGGCAGCACGGTGGTCCAGCCCGGTGGGTCCTCGCAGGAGATCTGGGTCTGACGGTGCTGAACCATCAGGTAAGCCACTGCGTCCACCTCGTGTCCATCTTACGTCCTGTAACAGCTAGTGAGTGCAACATCACATCAGTAAATCAACTACAGATAAATAAATCAAACAAAAACACAAAAGATTCAACAAAAAATGGAAAAATTACCCAATTTTCTACACCTTACTTGAAACACAATACATCTCTCATTAACACAGACGTTTGATGAGTTCAGCAAGACTCTTAAAGCAACACTAAATGTACATTAGAACATCATCACCCACGAACACCTAATATGACACATGTATGAAGATAAAGCACAACAATATATAAAGAACTTCATGTATGGAGTCTGGCTGTGTAATGACTCCAACAGCAGATGTCCCTCTCTAGAACATTCAGAGACACTGGATCTATCTATCGACCCAGGAAGGAGTCTCATACCTGGTCGAAGCTGAGGCAGGGTCGGGTAGTGGCTCCGGGTATAGTGGCTCGACGCTGCACCGGCGCCCGAGGCTTGGGGTGGTAGAGACGCACACTGGTCGGAGACGAGCCAGCTATGTCACTGTCGGAAAGGAAGGGGTCGTCCTCCGAGTCCGAATCTTCGATCTCCCTGTCGGATGCAGTGCTCGGTGCGTCACTGCGGAGGGACGACAGTTAAGGAGGAGGAACTGCCATGTAACTATGAGACAGATCTATTGTATATTTTTTCCTAATGACAGAACTAAAAATGAAACGGTAAAAAAATAATAATTTGTGTTTCAAAGGAAAATTTAATCGAGGGCTTAAAACTACTTCCAGAACCCTTCCAGTTCTTAAAAGTCATCTCACAAACTTTCCAGAGCTCTTCCAGGTCTTAAAAATCATCTCACAAAACTAAATAAACTCTTTCAATTACAAAGACTAAATAAACTGCTTCACTATCAATGGTTAAACAAATTACAACCACTAAATAAACCTCTTCAACTGCAATAGCTAAAGCGCTTCAATATCAACCACACAAACCTGAGGGAAGACGGAGGCTGTGGCGATGGTGTGGTCAGCTGTGGTGGAGGAGTGGAGGACTTGGGAGGCAGTTCGATGGTCTCTACCACACGTCTTATGGGCACCGACCTGACGGAGAACGACAACTTATACACCGACTGGTACGTTGGATACTCGTTGGGTACTCATTGGATACTCGTTGGGTACTATCACTATATGGGTTGATTTATTCCCTAGCTGCCCGTGAGTGGTACTAATATATAAGGTGATGTCGTACTGTAGGGTGTATTTTCAGTCAGGATTTTGATGGTAATATTGAATGTCTTTCTTTCTGTCTGTCTGCCTCTCTCTCCCTATCTCTATATGTCTCTTTATCTCTATTTCTTTCTTTCTGTCTGTCTCTATATATTTCTTTCTTTCTTTCTTTGTCTGTCTGGCTCTATACATATCTGTCTCTCTTTGTCAATTTCTTTCTTTCTGGTCTCTAACTCTTTTTTCAGTCTGTCTATCTCTCCATCTCTTTCTCTCTCTCTCTGTCTCTCATTTACTCTCATAAATAACAGTTACATCTTTAACCCAACCCAATGGTCATGGGTTTAATCCTATATTACCTGAAGATTAGACACCCCAACTTATTTCACCTGATGATTAACTATCCTAATGCTAACCTCACCTGTTAAGTAGCATTAGTGTGGTTTAAATAACTCAACATATTTCACCTGATATTTAATCCCTCTTAAGCTAACCTAACCTAACTTAACCTAAACCCCCCCCCCCCTACAGGTTACATTTGGGTAGTTAATCTTAAAACAAAATAAGCTGAGGCGTCTATGTTCCAGAGATGTTTTTAATCAATAAACTAAATATACTGTACTTGTCAATAACTCACACAGAGAGCTGGAGGTTAGGGATGCTCTGTAGGTCGTAGCGGGGAGAGGCGGCCAGAGAGCTGCCCCAGGGAGAATACGTCCGCTTCTTGCTGGGGAGTCTCATCGGCTTCAGGTAGATCTGAGCGACGGTGTTGGCGTGACGCGGCCGTTTCTTCACCGTCAGGATAACCTCGACGGGGAACTCTTGCATCACTGCCGTCACCTTGTGGGGACTCCAGCCAATCTGTTGATGAAATAAACCTCTTGAATGTGTTTTCCTGGACTAAATCTTCCCAGAAAATATTACAAATTATATAGGGATGCCATTTATAATATTCTTTTTGATTAATGCCAGACGATTCTATTCAGCAGAGAGGGGACCCCATACACAAGGGGTTAAAGATCCTGGGGGGTGGGGGCAATGTTAAAGCCGGTCATTCGTCCTACCGAGGTCCCAGAATTACCAAACGATACTGAAAGCATGATAAAGGACCTCAGCATGACATCAACAACAGACCATCACTCACCACTGTCTGATAGTTGACCTGCACCAGTTCATCCCCATCCTGCAGCTTGCCACACTGGTAGGCTGGACTCAAAGCCCTCACCTCTGACACTTGATGTACCCCGTGGTAGGATGACTGTAGGAAGACTCCCTGTAATGACAGACAAGTCAGTTAATCGCACAACAAGGAGCTATGGGGTTAGTATCAGGCCATAAAGGTCACACACACTCACACCTTCAATAAACACATACAATGAATATTCCTACCTAATTTTACCATAGTACTGTACTGAAAAATTTTGGACCACATAAAGATTAGCCGCCCACAGCATATGCCACGTGATGATTTAACACCCTAATATTACTGGGGGGTGGGGAGGAGGTTAGGATTAAGATGCAATAAACTAAGGGTTAATCTTCACCTGATCCCAACTGTCACACCTACAGACAGACAGATAGACAGATGATATTTTTAACACTTGCATATACCAAAATTTCACACCTAAAAACCGACAGTCTCATGCATACACAAAACAGTTCAGCGACTCACCCACTCGTCATCCGCTTTCTTCTTTATGGTTGCAATGTCTAGTGTGGCCGGTTGGATGATCAACGGGTCATTGTATTCCTGCAACAACACAAATCATCAACAACTGCAATATATAGTGTAGCTAAATGAGGAACTATTGGAAATACGATAGTTAGATTATTTTACAAGAGAGACAGAGCATTGATTACAAGTTTCTGTTATATGAGTCACAGTGAAAATTTGGAACATTACTTTACCCACATAAAGGTCAGCACCCCCAGTATAATTCACCTGATGATTAAACACCTTAACCTAACTTCCTCGGGTAGCATTAGGGTGAATATGGTGGGTGGCTAATCATCACACCCCAGAGAACTGTAGATAAAAACAGAAGAATACGTCGAGCGAACACTGATCTAGGGTTCTCGGCGACAGACAGAAAAATTTTACCTGAATGATCTTGTCGGAGATGATGGCAAGGTTAAGGCACAATTGAAGGATGACAGTCGCTTGTTTCTCGGCGAACATGTCACGCTGGGCGATGGTGGCCAACCTAATGCTCAGTTCCACCAGGTCGCTCTTAAGGCAATCATATTTTTCCTGACCTTCAAATGGCTGCCTGGGGGGTGGGGAGGAATACAGGAATCAATATATTAGTACAGTTCCAACTTCCTCATCACTATTCCTGAACTCTCAATGATATTACAGGAAAGGGATGGGTGAAAGACTACCATTTTTTTTACTTTCACTTTTAATACATGTTAAATATGTCTGTTTTCTGTGGTTATATAGTTAAGTGTGGTTTGGATTTAAGTTTTGTATATTTTTGTATATAAACTACTGTACTGGGCCATCAGAGGATAGGATCTCTCTTTCTCTGTCTCTCATTCAGTCTCTGTTTCTCATGAAGTCTCTCTCTCTCTCTTCTCTTTTTTTTCTATCTCTCTCCTTCCATGTTTCTCTCTCTCATTCCCAGTCTATCTCCTCTGTGTCTCTCTCTCTCACATACCTAGTAAGCCATGAGACAAGACCCTTCACAGAGGACAGCACGTCGGCCACTCCAGCAATGACAGCCGTTGAGACCCTTTCCTGCCTCTTCTTGGCGTTTCTCCTCTCCGCTCCCTCTTCATCATCCTCCCCGTCTTCCTCCTCTCCCGCACTTCCCCCGCCGTTCCCCGACGCTGCGGCCGCCTGGTGTAACTCATTGTATATGCTACGTGCCTTGGAGCTTAGACGGAGAGCCAGAAGCTGTACATTCTCCTGATGCAGTTGATAGTGCTGGAAAACAGACCCCAATTAGTTAAGATGTAAATAACAGTTGATAGTGCTGGAAAACAGACCCCAATTAGTTAAGATGTAAATAAATGCCTATAAACGCACCCAAGGTCATCACCGTCAGTTGTATATTTATAAACGTTCATTCTTGTCTCTGCTACCCCTATACAGTGTAAGAATCAATACTTATTTACATCAGTGAGTCAGTGAGTCAGTCAGCCAATTAAATCACATCCGAAGAGAAAAAATCACTCACAATATTGCGGAGAAGTTCGACAGCCTGGAGCACAATCTCCTGGTGGCCGATCTTGGTAACTCTCAGAGGGGGCAGGTCATCGGGACTAAGCTGTAGGAGTCGTTTGCCGTCCACCTGGTTGTTGACGAAGTAATGGATGTACGGCAAGATGGCCTCGTCCAGACCTGGTGGAGGGGGTGAGTGACGTGTGATGGCTGGTTTATAGGGTCGGTGATATTTGTTTATGATGAAATATTCGAGTTTTTAAGGATAATTGTTGTTGATTGATTATAACTTCTACTACTACTACCAATACTATCACTACTATTACTACCAGCACTATTACTACTACTACTACTACTACTACCACCACTACTACTACTACAACCACTACTATTACTATCACCATAAGTAGCTACCCTAGCTGTGTTGAATTAGTTGAGCCGCAGATCTATGCGGCATTCAGTGACTGTTGCCTCATAGTCAATATCTGCAGCAGTTGTCGGCTTTGGGGCCGATGCTCTCGTTCCCCTGAGGCAGACCAAAGCCGACTTAAAGAGAAGGACAGTCGACATCTCATCCAGGCTGTAACATAACTTGTGGGCTGCTGCTTCTGTTCGGAGATCAACTCCGCGAGTCTGGCGTAGAAACATCTTGCACTTGGTCCCATCCTACTACTACTACTACCACTACTACTACTACTACCAACGCCACCACTATCACCACCTACCATTACCACCACCACTACCAACACCACCATCACTACCCCCACCAACCCCTACACCAAGATCACCACCTACCACCACCACTACCAACACCACCATCACCACCCCCCCCCTACCAAGATCACCACCTACCACCACCATCACCAACACCACCATCACTACCCCCACCAACCCCTACCACCACCCCTACCACCAAGATCACCACCTACCACCACCAACATCACTACCCCCCACCAACCCCTACCACCATCACCTACCACCACCACCACCACCACTACCACCATCACTACCCCCACCAACCCCTACCACCATCACCACCTACCACCCACCACCACCACCACCACCCCCCACCAACCACCACCACCACTACCAGCACCACCATCACTACCCCCACCAACCCCTACCACCATCACTACCCTTACCACCACCTACCACCACCGCAACATTTAAGGGCGTGGGTGTCATGATGTCAACAAAGACCTCCCGATTGTCCTTCCCATCCCTTTACACCCCTTCCCTCCTTCCTGTCACTACCCTCCCATTTCCTGCCCCTACCACTCCTTGCCTGGGGTTGTGTTGGTAGTTATGACTCACCTTTCAGCCACTCAGAGACTTGGTCAGGGCTCCATTCGGCTACATTAACGTAAGCCATCCCAGCCTAGGACTACACCATGGCCCTCTACAACGCTGCCTGGCGCCAATGTTGCCAACTCGTTACATTCTCATACCTCTCAATTTTCATAATTTTTGTCATTTATTTTAGTTTTATTTAAATTTGTTACTGATTTTTATAGTGTTTAATTGATTTTGTGATATATATTTCGTTTTGTTTATTAGCTTTTATTGATAGTTTATGGAGTATTCAATAAGGATATTTCGTCAGCTGGTTATGATTCAGGTATTGGTAACAGTGTTGTCCGGATGTAGCAGTGCCAGTTAGTATTTTTTTGCTGTTTATCGTCCCAGTGTATCCAACTACGCAACTCTATAGTTCTATATTCTTCGTCATTGTTATAAGTCACAGTTATCATTAGCTTTTAGTTATTGATATATTGTGGTTATTTTTTTTGTATAAAGTAACGTTATCTTTCACGCACATGTACAGGAGGCCCTTGAGTGAGCATACACCCCGCGACATTTAATATAATCAATCCTTTTTCACATATTTATCCAATTTTCAAATTAATATATCATAATTTAAAAAAAAGTAATTATATATATGATTTTGGGTTTATATTTGAATCGCAGTTATGGAGGAAATAAAGATTGAAGAGTGTAGTTGTGATTGTGCTCGGTCGGGGCGCCATGTCAGAGGAGATGTCTTAACTGGAGACTTCCTCAATGATTCATGTTTTCCCGCTGTGCTCTACCGTCTAGCTATGTCTCTTGTATCATTTATCTCTCGCTCGCTCTCTTCCACCTACTACAGCGCACATCTCACTAGCTCTTGCGTAGTTCGGTATCTCTCTCTCTTATCTCTCTTCCAGCTTCTTGACTCACTTCCACTTTTTTGTTCTTGACAACTCTCTCTTTTCCATGTTATCCTTGGTTCTCACTCACCCCCGTTATCTCTTTCTTCCTTGTTCCACTCTCTTCTCTCCGCCTTTATCTCTCTCTCTTTAAACTCGAGTCTTGTCTATCTCATTCCTTCCCTCTCTCGTAATATGTCATCTCACGCTATCACAACTAAGTACTACTACTACTAAGCTACCACCACTACTACTACTACCCTTTTTATTACTTCTACTACTACTACTACCACTACACCTACTACCATTCATCTTACAAAAGGTAGTTAATAAGTCTATATCGCCAAAGACCGACTCGTTATCAGATCACAGATACTCAAATATCTAACAGTACATCAAACGAGAAGATGAACACAGAGATATGATCATTATTCTAACTATTATCAATAATAAAGTAAAAAATTAACTCGGGAATCCTCTGAGAATCCATCTTTGTGTGGTAGCTTAAGTGAATCAGTTAGATACGTTCTCACATCACCAGTTAGGAGGAAAATTGAACTTAGGAACCTTTGAGAATGTGTATGACGTGACACATCTGGTACACATTAAACTCACAGAGTGACCGTAGACAAAACATACTTCTGGACGCCACTTGAAGTTTCACATTGCAGTTGTATAATGATGTTTTGTATACTTTCACTGTCTAGGTACACTGTATACCTACACTGTCTACACACAAGATAAATCAATATAACTTGTATCTAACTTTTGGTAGCATAATATCACAAATTAATTCTTTATACACAAACAAGATTATTGATTCTGAACTCAGCAAAGGTCAGGGGTAAATTCCTGAAGTCTCGTATTTTTAACAAACAAATGACAACCAATCTCTTGAGTACATTGATTTAAACCCCTGAGTACATTGATATAGGCCCTTGAGTACATTGCTATAAACCCTTGAGTACATCGATTAAACTACCACACATATAGTCAAAACTCTTTCTTACTGTACTCAAAGGGTTAAGTCCTACAAAGGTTAAACATAAACCAAAAAAATTTAAAAAATATTAATTTAATCCATCAGACCATCACAATAATTCATCAACCTTTCTTAAACACCTAACCTCCACCTTTTCAATAAACCACAAACCATTTCATTGATGTCTTTTGTCTTCCAAATTCCTTGACATCAATAAACATTCCAAACAGGGAAGAAAAATATTACCTTGATCATTGACGTTATGTTATCACTGCGCTTCGACAACTGAGGTTTTAAAGCGCATAATGAGGGTATTAATTACAGTAATTCATCGAGAATTAAATATGATTTTTTTTATCTTAATCACAGCAGAGTTAATTGATGGCTTTTCCATTCCTAAATTAAATATATTTGTAATTAAATACAAAATTCAACCTGCTTAATACAGTATACAATAAAAATTTATGAAAATACAGCCTGATTAAATACTTTTTTATTCAGTTAATCACATGAAAGAAAATATATTAAATAGCCATAATTAAATATAACTTTTTTAAATAAAAAGAAAGTTCTTTAACATATTGCATTGATGTTTTTTCTATTATTAAATCAGATTGTATGGAGTAACAGTTGCTAACACACCTTTACATCATCTTCAGTAACTATGTAAGACACTATTCATCACTGGCGGCCACATTCTTGTTGACGGTGGCCTGTAGGGGGGAGTGGGAGGGGGGAATCTCTGAGGCTGCAAGGCTCTCAAGGACTCTGCTGGGCGGATCTTTGGTGAAATATTTAATCTCGTTGAGGATTCTGTGGTACATCCCCCCCCCCCATCGTGAGGGAACACTTCCGCGTTCTTCATGACTGTCTTGGGACACACTGTGCCGTTCTTATTCATCACTATTGTCTCTGCTTGTCAATGTACGGTGTCGCTCAATACTACCATCTTTGCCGGCCACCACCATCTCTGTACTGTATATAGTGTTACCGGGTACATCGTCATACTGAATGGTTTCTTCTGCTCACGGGAGGACATCTTCACCCTCTCCCATTCCTTCAACATGTGACACAATTTCCTCGTGCTCTACCCCAATACCAGCCAGTGAAGTCATGTCGTTCGTCTGCAGTACCGCCGCCTCAATGTGCGACGTCACGACCTCACAGTGCCCGACCACTTCTAACCGCGATGCCACGGGACGCAGCTCTACGCCAACTTTAGGAACCTGAGGAGGTGTGTACAAGTCATTTTCTGTCTGGGGTGCTCCAGTTGCCTGTGCCTGGGAACAACACACATCATCTATGGCTGTATGGTAAGTTGCTCTCAGCTTTGTTGTATAAATATCTTCCACTTGTGTGTTGTTGTCATCGTGTACTGCTACATCCTCTGTATTTTGATCTTGGGTACAGTATATTTCAGTAGTTTCTGTAGTGTATACATCCTGTAAGTGTGTGGTGTATACATCCTCAGTGTTCACAGTAAACCTCTTGTTATTGTTCACAATAGTGTACATCTCCTCCTCTTGGTCAACCAACACTTCTTGTTTTAGTTCACAGTAAACTCCTTCCTCTTGTTTGTGGCAGATCCGGTGTCTGGTGCCCACGTCTTGCACCGTCAGGGAGCGGATCTTGTGTATGTGTTTACACAGACCAGACACATCCCGACAGGAACACGTGAACAAGTGAGCACACAGGCCGGCACAGGACACATCCGTACACTTCTCGAAGCAGAAGTCTTGCCTACAGTCTTCAGCACTGCAGGTTACGACATAATATGTATTTGTGTTGTGTTGAGACATAACCTTCCACACTCCCTCACACATGGTAACATCACCATTGGGGATCTGTAGACCCCTGGCGTGTCTGTCGTTCACCGGCGGCTCGGGGAACACGGACGTTATGCCGCACTTGAAACTCTGCTCGTACAGCGTCACGGTCTCCTTCTCGGCCTCCAGCAGCAGTAACAGAAGGTCGCTGATCTTTCTACTGTGCTTCTTATCATAATGAAATGATCGAAGTCTGTTGTGAAGAAGCAAGCAGAAGGTGTCGGGGTCAACAAGTGTATCTGGCAATATTCTGTAACAGTCTGCCCAAACTTGTGGGGAGTTGAGGTAAAATTTCTTAAAGTAGTAAACAAAATCAGGGAAGACTTTACTGTATCTTCCTATGAATGAACTACACATGTGCTGGAAATATTCCTCGTCTTTCTCAAGGAGTAGACGATCCAGTGCAGACAACATCTCCCGTCTCATCGCGTCGTCATTCACCATTACCCCAAGTCTGTTTACCCAACTTTTCCTGATTTGTTTCTGGCACATAAGTGTTCTCATGTACCCAAACACAGTCTTGAGGGCACACACTCCCTGAGCGTTTCCGTCCGTCATCACCGCCTCAATCCTGAGGGAGGGACAGCGCTCCCTCAGGCTGGAGAATAAACATCTCAGCGTTTTTTCATCTTTACGATTTGTGATAAAATGGGCTACGGGGTAACAGTTCCCCGACTCATCCGGAACAATTAGATTAAGTAGAGTAAACTCATTATCATTGTCAAAATGAAAGAAATCCAAATATAACAATCTTTCTACACCATCTCTCATAATCCTCATTTGCTGTTCTGTCTGTAAGCCGACAGCAAATAAATCTTTGGCATCGGGGAGATCGTCAAGCTCAGAGTCACCGATGACGACGGGTCCGTCCTGAGGTTTGTACGTGATGAATGGGCTGACGGGATAACCTTCAAAATTCTTGACCAGCGAGGCGACGGAGGCAGCATCCACCTCCTGGATCCGACTGTTCATCTTCAATTTCCGCCTGAGCTCATTTAGTTGTTTGAGAGACACAAAATGTATTCTCCTGGACGCCTGGTTCACATCGTTCTCGTCGTGCTCGTCAGAGATTCCATCACGTAATTTTTCTTGTATTTTCCTGGGGCTGACGCCCAGTGCCAGCTGCTGCTTCACTAGCTGTAGGGTACTGGAGGGCAGCGGCTGATACTTCACATTCTCAAACTTCACTTCGTGGTTGTGAGTGGATATGTACTTGACAGAAATCGCGCCAGTGTTATACTCCTTAACGAGCATACGGGAAGGACAGGTAATACCAGTTTTAACTCTGCCTTTAGCCCACCTCCTGTTGGTCGTTCTACCCGCTTCTCCGCTTCTGCAGTGAAACCTCTCGGAGCCGTCGTGCTGACAGGTATAATAGTTGTAAACTCCGCCTTTTAGACGAGTTTTCCCGCAGTTTCTGCTGAAATAAGAATAAGTGTTCACCTCTTCTTCCTCCTTCCATTTCTTAAAGTCATCAAGTGATGTAAAGTTTATTTCTTTGGCATTAACATTCATTCCTGAATGATCATTTTCTAAATGATGAATCATTTTGGTTATGTGGAAAAATTTTCTGTCACAAGTGGGATGTAAACACTTAGTTTTATTGAGACTCCCAACGTTGCCACACGTCTTTAAGTGTCTCTTGAGGCTCTTGTTGGTGCTGTAAACATTGCCACAGTTATCACACCGACACTCACTCTCTACCTTGTCTTTGGGTTCACCCGTCATAAACGTCACAGAGAGACTCGTCTCACAGCTGGGAGGGGATCTCTGGGGAGAGTCTACGTTAATGTTACCAGAGTCGGGCACAAGCCACACGCACTGCACCGGCTTCTCTCTCGTGTCCGGCACCTCCTGTTCGACCGGTTCTCGCTTTACCACGACCTTCTCCCCGAACTCACTGCCGCGTACCTGCTTTTCCCCAGAATGAATCAACTTGTGCGCCTCAAAGTCCTGTCTCACTATAAATTTATCCCCGCACTCACTACACACAAAAGGTTTCTCCCCGGCATGAGTGAACATGTGCTTCTTGAGCATGAGCCTCTGGGCAAACTTCTTCCCACATTCAACACACTCAAAAGATTTCTCCCAAGTGTGAGTCAACATGTGTCTATTAAGTCGCTGCTTTTGTGGGAAAATCTTCCGGCACTCTGAACACTCGGCGGCCATTTTCACACAGTATAGTAAGTATCAAAACTAAACTACTTTATACGTCAGCAACAAAATCCAACTCATAGTGGAAGTTTACCGGTAACATCTGAAAATACCAAAGAGCGGACACTTGAGTCTTGCCGATGGTGCGGGTACTGGCGTCCCCCCTACAGTGTGTGGTGAGGCGGCGGTCACTAATGTGGTCATGTTGCCTCTTGAGAATGATGGCCGTGATCCTGTCAACCTGTAAAGGGAGATATTTATGTTAGGTTAGATTAGGTTACGTTATATGAGGTGAGGTTAGGTTAGATTAAGTTAGGTTAGGTGGACCTGTGTGGATGAAGAATCTACAATTCTTAACGATTATGCTGATGAAATGATCACCTAAAGATTAGACACCCCAACTTATTTCACCTGATGATTAAACACCCTAATGCTAACTTAACTTAATCTAATTTAATCTAACAACCTAATTTAATATAACATGACCTTATTTAATCTATCTTAACCTAATTTAATGTTATCTAACTTATATAACAAAACCTTACTTAACCTACTTCAGCTTAACCTAACCTAACCTCCAGGTAACATTAGGACTGTTATAATCATCAGGTGAAATAAGCTGGGGTGTCTGATCTAGTAATCTCTTTAATATACATAAGACTACGACTTTTTTTCTTCGTTTTATCACCAATAAACACGTACTTAGACAGATACACGATTTATTGAACTTTATGCTGTATTAAGCCGATTTAAGCCTAAATAAGCTTCCCCATTTACCAGATATACAGTAAATTAGTCCACGAGAAAATATAACTTAATTGAACTCTCTTTACCTTATCTTTATTCCCCCATTAACACAAATTAACTCAGATATACATACTTACACACATACTAATAAATTATACCCACCAATAAGCTAATAAATGGTGAAATAAGAAGCAAAATCACTGCTGTCTGGTGTGGGGAGTGGAGTGTGAGGAGCTGTGAAGGGGCGAGACGAAGACACTTTTGTATAGTGAATTTCATCTCATTACTTCTATATTTCATGATGATTTTAATATACATACACTAATTTTATCATATTATTGTGTTTTTTGTATTGGTTATGTAATAAATAGAAGTTTTATGCATTTATGATATATTATTTTCTTAGCTCCGTCTCCCCTCACAGCTTTATGTGAAGATAAACAAGAGTTGACGCTTATAGATAGAAGTCGGTAACATTAGCCCAATTTCCCTTGAAGAAAGGCTTACAGTGTGGAATATATTAGTTGTATTTTGTCTAATATTCTATCTTTAAACATAAGCTGTCTATCTATTACACAATCCAGAGTTTATTATATTAAAAATATTCCATCTGTAATTAGAAATTTATAATATTAAGTAATTAAAAATGTTTGAGCTGAATGCCACGTTTTTCACTTTGACAATCTTGGGGGTCCGTGGGAAATCTTTTTTTTTTTTGGATTGGGGGCAAAAACGAGTGATATGCTATATAAATGATCAAAATTGGCTCGGATTTTCCGTTTTTAAGGAGTAAGTCTAAGCCAAAATTTGAGAATCCGAGCCAAGTTTTGGCGAAAGCTTATTAACAAATTCGAATGAATCACACCAGAACCCCCTAACAGCTCATAACAAAGCAACCAACCTAACCTAGCCTAACCTTGTAAAGCAATATAATTCATACAATATAATGAAAATATAATTAATATGACTGGAAAAGAGAGGTATGTAATATATACTGTATATACAGAATTACTGAAGGACAGCACCATCTAGTGATTATAATCTTTACTAGGACGGTTTGTGACGTCATGGTGTTAAGGCGTCGAGGGTAGAGTGGTCAGTCTTGCCTCACCACCAGTCGTAAACAAAACTATGGCCACTCGCCGAGTCCCTCTACACTTCCAGGGTTATTCTTGCTGACTATTATTCCTGATTACACCCTTAGCTATTCAAAATAAGATGGACGTGATGTTGGTCTTGTCTGTATATAAAGGTGAGTGAGTGTAGTCGTGACTGGTGGTGGTAAACTGGAGATAAAAACAGTCGCTCCTTCCTTCTTGAGTGGCGTTCCTCTCAGCCATTTGATGCTTTTGTTATTATTACCCTTTTCACTCACATTTACTCATTTAATACTTATTCCATGGGTGTATTTTCACGCCAGGGAGGATATTTGAAGTGCTTTTGTAAGTTTGAAGTGTGTTTTGGTCTTATTGAGGGAGAGAGAAGTGTGAGCGTATCTTATGGTGGGATACATGGAATTAAACTCATATTTTTACTTATCATTTCAGCATTTATCAACTAATTAGTTAAGTATTTTAGTTATTTCTGTCAATTTGTATTATTCGTCCAGGATAATTTATATAATCCAGTTATAATTATTTGTCCTAAACATATTAATACTGTTACCTTAATGAACAAATAATCTAGTAATTATTTTAAGTATTTATTTTAGCCAGGTATTAACAATTATTTTTATCGAGTAATATAATTTTTTACGATTTCTCACTTTGGGTGGAATAAAGTCAGATTATTAGGCTCCTGTTTCTTGCACGTCTTAAATACAATAATCATTTAGGGTTATTGTATAAAATAATAATCTTTACACAAAACATAATTTATACTTAATGCCCTGGGAAAATGGCCGTTCATTTGGGCTTACAGGAATTATTTGTATCTTGACACATTCGGGGCAAATCTTCAGGTGAAGTAAGCTGGGGGTTAATCATTGGTTGAAATAAGCTGTAGGGGACTAATATTCAGGTAATCCAATAAGTCAGTAGAGAAATAGTTGAATATTCATCCATTGGCTGTCCTCGGGTTTTGATACAAAAATATTTTTGGGGTATTTTATGGTGTTACTCAGATCTGACCTTCATTTCTGGTGCAAATTAACGGTGTTTGAAAAAAAAAATCATTTGTAACAGAAACTGCTAATTTGCACCAAAATGGCAGTCAGGTTTGAGTAAAACACGCCATAAAACACACAAAAAATCAAACCTAACCTAACTTCACTTAACCTAACCTAACCATTTTTTTTAGCTTACCTGCTACTGTGGTGGAGGATACAGCTGGGTGATCTGGTACACTTATGGTTGCAGACAAAAGAATTTGTATTTTTTAAAAGAAAACAATTTCCACGCGTATGACACAGTCTTGATGTTGGTAGCACCGTGATCTTGTAATACAGTAAGTCCTCTCTTAATGTCTGGGTTACTTTCCCGATAACGTGACATTATACAAAACAATGTTAAGCGGATCAATTTTCCCCATAAGAAATAGATAAAATCCGGGAGTTACGTTCCTGAGCCTCCCTTTGCCCCATGAAATACATTACATATACATAAATTCAAAGCTCCTTGTGTGATGCCTGGTGAGGTGCTTGTATGCATTACTATAAAGTCACAGTCATTGAGATTTTATAAGAGACAAACTTAAAACTCCTCCACATGACAGATAAATATATACCATTAGGTAACCGTGGTGGCCGGTGGGCTGTCGTAATACATCAACTCCTCAGAACTGCCAGCAAGATTGAAGGTGGTTTAGGCCTACAATTTTTATCTCATAAAATGGCACAAACTAAAGTTAGCAGAATATAAATTGCATTACTAGAAACCTTGCAAGACAGCGAATAATTTGAATATAGACATCATATATTTTGCACAAGAGATAAAAATTTTAGTCCCTTAAGTACATTTAAGTACTGTACATGTTTTTTCAACTTATTTTTTGGTAGATATAGTAAATTTCTTCATTTATTTTTACTCATTTACATACACACACCATCCTAAATACCTATTGTGAAAAGGTAAATTAAATATTTGTCCTAAGGGAGAGGGTGATGCACCGTATAAAGTAGTCCATGACGGCCGAGTCACCGGGACGTTAAATGAATTTTTGGTCTCTAAAGTTTTTTTTTCTTTTTTTACGGGTATTAGCCTACCTGGGCACAGGTCATTGACCCACATCGGGGCCTGGGGGGCGAAAATGTAATAATAATAATAATAATAATAATAATAGTAAATAATAGTCATAATAATTCATAATAAATAAAATTTATGATAAAACAAACAAAAATAAAATAATAATGATAATAATACAGTAACTGTAATAATAATAATAATAAAGAATTATAGATACAAAAATTAAAAAAAAGATCAAAGGTGAGAAACAATATATGTTTGTTGTGTTGTCAATGGTAAGAGAAACAATTGAAACCCTGCAATTGTGTGTAAATGAGGCAGAAAGTCAGATCAGCAACCTGGGACTGAGTCACAATTTTTGTGATGCCATATGGCAGCAGGGTCTACCATTAGACAATAAATTATGCTTCTAATATCTTCCCAGGTGGTAGTACCTCCCTGTTTGGTAGCTACCTACTACGTAGTACCGAAACAACGTTAAGCAGGCCGACATTAAGTGAGGACTTACTGTACTGTATTTGGATTGCTTCACTATTGTTCTGATAAACTCTCTGAATAACATTTAAATAAAGAGAGCACTTCGCACGCCGTCATGAGCCTTCAAAATGGTGATTGGCCAGCCAAGTCACATGACACGATACTTGAAGATCATTGGTTGTCATGTCGTAAAGAGGATACAAGTGACTCTGGCAACATGTCGGGTACAGAAATTTACGCTTAGAAATTTGTGAGATTCTCCGTTAATATTGATTTGCACAAGAAATGATATGAAGTCGTATTTATTTATTTTATATAGTCTTGTGTCTGTAATATTGAAAATTGGAACCTGCTGACAGCCAGTGGATGAATATTAACCGAGAAATATTTATTAATGTGTACTGATGTATTTTCAGGGGAAGGTCTACGGACAAAGGAGGGTCACAGGGCGGTAGTGACGGCTCACCTACAGGATCACGTGCTGGCTACCGACCCCGTACCTATGACTAGCGGGCCAGAGTTTCGTCAAGAAGTGTCATGGGACGTCAACACCACAACTCTCCATAGGTTAGTACTGTAGTGAGGTTGTGTAGTGTTTTAAGTAGCATAAGTATTAAGTGTTGTATGAGTTAGTATTCTTGTGGTATTGATGTTATAAGTGTTAAGTGTTGGGTATTGTCTTTATTATAAGTGAGTTTTTCCGGCTAGAATTTAGTGATTGGTGTGTAGCATAAAGAGCTGCTGTCAGATAATTGGGGCAAAATGATCATAAAATGATGATGAAGATGATGATGAAAATTATATTGATAATGATGATGGTGATAATAAAAATGATCTGGTTTACAACACATTAAATGGTGTCAGATAGCACAGGCAGACTTACTCTACAGGAACAAATTTCATCGTTGGCTCAGATTTTAACGATTCTTTACAGGTACAAATGTGCAAAGGTGCCCATAAAGATCGAGTGTCATGCAGTGGACGCCAGCAAGCGCCAGATGTTACTTGGCTACGTCATCATGCCCCTCAACTCAGCTGTCCGAGGAGAAAAGGTAAGTCGCACGTCTTTGTTAACGAGTGTATCCAGGAGCCCCAAAATGGAACGCCTGAAGATTAGACACCCTGGGTTTGTTTCACTTGAAGATTATACATCCTATTGCTACCCTAACTTAACCAAACCTAACTTAACCTAATCTCCCAGGTGGTATTTGGATGGTTAATATTCAGGTGAAATAAACTTGTTGGGATTAATCTTCCGGCAAAATAAACTGGGGAGTATACTCCTCTGGTTAAATAAGCTGAGGGTTTAAGTTTAAGGAGAAATGAAACTGGGGTTAATCTTCAGGTGAAATAAACTGGGTGATTAAGCTTAATGAAAACTAAAGCTGAGGTTAATCTTCAGGAGAAATAAGCTGGGAACTCTTATTTAAGACTACAGTATATTATGTAGGTGGACGCGTCGCTGAACTGTAATTTATTCGCAGGTCGAACCCAAATGGTACAATCTGTTGGGAGGACCTTCATCCCTCGGCAAGACCCCTGCTAGGATACTGCTCAGCCTCAACATTCTGCGTCCTTCAGGTTCTGCTGCTGTAAGTGTCGTCGGGCTTTGTGTGTGGTCAGAGATATCGCCATGAACACCATTAATTAAGATGGTTGCATAAGACTTGTTTATCATTATGGATAATTTATAATATTTTTACTGCAGGGAGTTGACATGGAGGATATCATAATGATGGATTTAGACCAGAACGATGAAAGGGATCGCCCACAGAAGGTATCACATCCTAGAGGCATTCATCCCCAACTGACGGGGAACATCGAGGAGATTTCCCCGTCTCACTCCATTGGCACCGGTGGAGGTAGCTCTTACTCACAGACCAATGACAGCAGTAGCCACAGGGGAACGAGTCAACAGGTTAGCGTCCAGAGTTCACCCTCCGTGTCCTTCAGGGAGAACGGACACAAGTCGTCGCAGCAGAATGCCGGGGCCAGTAGTAACCTGGCGTTGGATCTCCCCGGTACCTCCAAAGACAACATGCTGATAATTCCTCGTTTGGGTGAAAACGGTGGATTCTTCCAGATTGGTCCCGTCGGTGAACCTAACGAAGGAGCTTTCCACTTTTCGGTGACTGTCGTGTACGCTAAGAACTTGGACCAGGTGAGTGTTTTGTGTGTGTGTTCCTGCTTGTATACACAGGCCTTGTACACAAAACTCACATCACCTGAAGACTACACACCTCCCATCTTATGTCACTTGGAAGATGAACCACCCAGATAGGTTAGGTTAGGTTGGGTTAGTAATGAGGTAATTAATCTTAAGGTGAAATAAGCTGGGATGTGTAATGGTCCAATAAATACTAAATTTCCATTCACATTTGTTTAGTTGTTATTTAATGTGGTTCTTTCATGTGTTGAATGATGCTGAATTTCAGTCAATAGTGACCATCTTTTTTCAACCTTGGTATTATATGCATCAATAATTTGTGGTGTCTCTTCTGTACCGACGCCATTCCAGTAATACTTTAAAGCTCCGTTGTATTTTCAGTCACTAGATAATTCTGTGTCTTTCAGGTGCTCCCCAAGGACTTAGAAATGGTGGAGGGTGATGAGGTGCGGTTCTGCTACTCTCTGCTGGGCCAAATCGTGTACACTGATCCGATAAAAGATCTCAGGAATCCAAATTTCTTGGCCCAGAAAGCTGCAGGGAAGGTCTGCTCCACGTCGTCAAATGTGGCAATGTATTTCAAGCAGCATCCAGACCTCCCCATTCACCTCGTCCTCGGCGACGTGTGCCTGGCGACCAGCTCCATAAATCTGTCGTCGTTTGAGTCGTTAGAAGACTCCCTGACGCCCGACAATCCCTTGACGGTGGAGGGGACTTTCTCAATGGTGCCGGCGATGATTAACCCCTTGTTGTGGGCACCGTCCAAACAGCCAGAGCTTGGGATCATCATACAGCTCTCCCTCTCACTGGACACCGAAGCTGCCACCGCCCATTATCCCACGATGATAAAGGACAACTTCACCAGCGGGAGATCCGCAGTCCTGGTCGACTACCTCTCCTCGGCCTCGTCCAGCGATGAGGCGAGCGACGTGGAGGAAAGTCAAGCCATAGCCTGGTCGAGCCAAAGCAGCATGAGCGGAGGTCGGAGCCCCTCTGACGGAGTACACAACAAGATAATAAGGCGCGGACACAGACTGAGGGATGTGTCTTCCAGGTGGCGGCACCAGCGCAAATCTCTCATGTATGAGGCGGCCATGGAGGTGGAAACTTGGAAGGAGAATCAGCAGCACATGTTTTGGAAGCTGGTGAGTGTTCCTACCTCTACCTTGTTAGTTAGTTCCTACCAGTGTTCCTACCTACACCTTGTTAGTTAGTTCCTACCAGTGTTCCTACTTGCACCTTGTTAGTCTCCTACCAGTGTTCCTACCTCTACCTTGTTAGTTAGTTCCTACCAGTGTTCCTACCTACACCTTGTTAGTTAGCTCCTACCAGTGTTCCTACTTGCACCTTGTTAGTCTCCTACCAGTGTTCCTACTTACACCTTGTTAGTTAGTTCCTACCAGTGTTCCTACCTACACTTTGTCAGTTAGTTCCTACCAGTGTTCCTACCTACACCTTGTTAGTCTCCTACCAGTGTTCCTATCGACACCTTGTTAGTTAGTTCCTACCAGTGTTCTTACCTACACCTTGTTAGTTAGTTCCTACCAGTGTTCCTACCTACACCTTGTCAGTTAGTTCCTTACAGTGTTCCTACCTACACCTTGTTAGTCTCCTACCAGTGTTCCCACCTACACTTTGTTATTTAGTTCCAACCAATTGTTGGCTTAGTTTGGTAGTAAAGTGAGTTTTAACATTAACTTTGAAGTACAAGTATCTGGCATGGAGGTTCACACACACATTATTTATATTCTTTTTGTAACGGAAGAAAAATATAAATATATATGTATATAACTTGTTGACTTCAGCTGACATGAGAAATAATGAACAAGTAGCGTCGGCATTTTACTAACACTGTTCTGCTTTAACTAGATAACTACATTTACCTAGCACCAATAATGGGGCAGTAATGTATAAACTCAGTGAAGAAGAGTCGTATGTGCTACTGTTAACTCACATGTGTCATAATGCAGAAATGACTGTACAGTACTTATCTTTTTTCTTTCCTTCATTAATCTTTTTTCTTTCTTTCATAACTAATCTTTTTTCTTTCTTTCATAGCTAATCTTTTTTCTTTCTTTCATTACTATTTTTTTTTCTTTCTATCATTACTAATCTTTTTTCTTTCTTTCATTACTAATCTTTTTTCTTTCTTTCATTACTAATCTTTTTCTTTCTTTCATTACTAATATTTTTCTTTTTTTTATCTCAGTGGAGAGCTCGAGAGGCTGAACTGCAAGACCACTTGGCGTCTGAATGGCAGTCAAGGATCACCAGCGTGGAGGCACAGCTACAGCAGCGCCTGGACCAGTGTGAGGACTTACACAGGAAGATCACGTCGACGCTGGTAAACCTCGGCGTCAAGGAGAAGAGCGTCGCCATGCGGGAGGAGAAGGTGAGGTCGTGGTGGCCTTGGGTACGATATTTTGAATTATTATTTTTTCAATGTATTTAAATTTTCGTCTAGTAGTGCATTAATGTGGACTGATGGTGATAATTTTGGTGATGATAATGATGGTGGTGGTGATGATAGTGGTGATAATGATGATGATAATTACCTCCACTTATTCCTCCTTGTCATCACAGGTTAAAGCAAAGAAGAAAGAAATCTCGAGGTTACGGCGCGAGATCAAACAGAGAGAGAAGATGTCGAGACACATGTGGACGGAGGAGACGGTGCCGAGAGAGATGGAGAATCTACGGGAACAGCTGGAGAAGGCGATGAGGAAGAGGGTGGAACTGGAGAGACAGGTGGGAGATATCTCTTAGTTAGGTGGAACACTGTTGAGAATTTAATTAGTTTTTCATAATGGTACTATACTTAAGTGCCAGATCTAGCCTAACCCAAACTAACTTAATCTAACCTCACATAACCCAGTCCAAGCTAACCTAACCAGACCAAACACAACCCAATGAAATCCAACTCAATCATATGTTACTAAAGTTATTATGGTGTAACTCAACCTACCCCAGGCTAACATGTAAGTAAGTGTGTGTGTTGTTCTCGTCAGGTGAGAGAGCTGGAGGCGGCAAACAGGGCAGCCACCGATGCTGCCGAGGCGGCTCAGCTCGGAAATCAAGTCAAGGCGCAAGAGGTTGAGGCTAAGAGGCAAGAACTTCAACTCAAGGCACAAGAGACTGAAGCACTTAAGAGAGATAAAGTAAGTTATATCTTAAGTATTCCTGTATTTTTGTTTATTGACAGTGTGTTGTCCATTCACTCACGAGTTTTCCATAACTTCTTGCCTATGATTGAAGATGACTTAACCAACTTGACAGAATTGTTCTTTGTGTGTGTAGACTTAGAGAAGGTACTTGACAGGACTCCACATGAGGCAGTGAGAGACTTAGGGGTCAAGGTCTTGTTTGTGTGGTTATGGCATTGTGTAAGGGGTTCATCAGGGTCCTGTCTTGAGCTCACTTCATGGTGCTGGAGGCAATCTTGTGGGACTTAAGGATTGATCTGCCCTGCGAGTTGTTGTATGTTGAGGATTTAGTGTTGATAGCAGAGTTTTGAAGAGGCAGTGGAGAATAGTTACCATAATAGAAATTTGGGGTAATATGAAGATTGGCCCACCTCAGATTATTTCACCTGATGATTAAACACCTCATTGGTACCTCTGAGGGTTAGGTTAGGTTAAGTCAGCACAAGGTGAAATAAATTGAGGTGTTAAATCTTCATGTGATCTCACTTTATCTCTCTCTCTCTCTCAGGAACATCTGTCGGAGCAGTTATCAGCGGCCATAAAGAGGAAACAGTATTACAAACTACAGTGGATGCGTTCTGTCGGCCAAGTCCACCACCTCCAAACATCTCACATGCAACAGGCTCACAACGTCAAGTAAGATGATAGGGTGTAGAGAGTCATGTATGGCGTCCAGTAAGTTTAAGAGATATTGACGAAATTATTTATCTTATTTTCTATTGAGGAGCAAAGCTGTTTGAGGTGGTTACATTTATAGATGTCTTTTGATTGTGTGAATATTAGTCCCCAGGTTATTTCACCTTCAGATTAACCATCCACCTTAATGCTAATCACCCTCTGCCCACAGGTAGTGATAGTGTGTTGAACCTTTATAGTGCGGTGTTAAATTATGGGCTGGTTCCTTAAAAGCTATCTATTATCCACCAAATGACGGATGCAAATTTATATACTTCTGAGAATGATTCAAGTTCGTCTGTATGTGTTAATCCGGATCCGTCCCAGAGTCCGCTCGTGTGTCTGGCAGTCATGTACCCCCAATACCTCCAACAAGTGGTGATTGGATGTTAACTACTGTAGTTTATATTGTTGGTGTGTGTCTTAATAGATTCAATAGATTAATTCAATGTAGTAATTAGCTTTTTGGTGATGTGAGAGGTGGGTTGTCAGCCTTTCAGTGTGGTCTTGTTAGTAAAGTCTCGGTAACCCGGGTCTTTAATTTCAGGCTGGAGAGGTCGTCGCCAGAGCCGTACTTCGTCCATCCACGACCCAGCAAGTGGCTCAAGTACAAGGAGGAGAACCACACCAGCCAGACGGAGAGGACCAAGCTGTCGAGGCAACATTCCGACGCGGAGACGAACAAAGGAGCGAGCGAGAGATGGAGGAGCATGGGAGCATCGTCATCGCTGACCAAGAACCCACAGTTACAACGCACGCTGGAGAAGCACGTGACGGAGAGACAGGAACGAGAGAGGATAGTTAATAAACTCAACAGCATAAGGGAAGCTAAAGACTACGACGCTGCCATCCAAGAGGCGGGGAGTAAGATCCGCTCCCTCACGGACAGGTAACTGGGATGCGACGGGACCGAGGGCGGAAGTGCGGTGCAGGGAGCGGCGTAGGTAACTGAGTGTATCCAGTCGCGTAGGTTGTATTTAAAAGGAGAAGAAATTGTGAAGGTAAGGGACAGAGTTTACTATGTACTGTAGTACTGTATTTTGAAACATTATTATTACACTGTTTAAAAGTTTGTGCTGTACCGTATGTCACGACGGTAGACATAGCGTGGAGAAGAAAGTGTTTGTGTCTTGAGAAAAAAGAAAGTTTGACGCTTAGTGACCTTTACAAAACCTAGCAGTGGTGGTCTTGGGGCTATGGAATGAAGCTCTGGCTGAGTGAGAGTTAGTTGTTGGGGGACATCGCTGGACACAAGTTGAGGACGTGATAGTTGTGTCCTTCCAAGAGATAGAAAAAAATTTAGGAGTTTTGAAAATTGAAATATTTGTAAAATTTGTCAAGACACAAGTGAGTATCTTGTACTGTACTGAAATGTCTTTTGAGGTGTTATGTATTTTTCATGTATGGAAACTCTCATTATGTATGTGTCGTTATATAGCACAAGACGTACTGTACTGTACTGTGTCACACTAGGAGACCCTCTATGGTATCTATTTATAGACGAACACCTATGCTAGGTATAGTTAGGAGAGACTCAGCCGTATGTCAGTAACCGACCTGTCGCTGCTGCCGCCTCCAAGCCCTCAAGATCTCCACAAGACTGGTTGGGTCGGCCACGGCCTAAGATAAGTAATATTTTGAGGGTAATAATTATTTCTCTGGGTTATAGTTTTGGGGTAATTGATATTTTTGTATTTTTTCTTACTTTTGAGGAACATTCATAAACCATTTCACTAAGTTTAAAAAGATTACATTAAGTTATTTCCAAGAGTTATTATTTTGCAGGTCATGTTGTGTGGTTGAGCAGGGTTATGTACTGTACACCGCTCCACATACACTACATCTCCATATTTTGTTGTCCCCCATGATGAAAGTTTTGTTGTAAATACATTATCTCTTTATACTCTCAATAAAAAGAATTCACTGCCATTTTTATTTTATACTTATTTGATTAATACCTCAGATTGTTATCCCACCTTTTGTGTGTAACAGAGCCCATACTTGTCAAACAGTGTGTAACAGAGCCCCATACTTGTCAAACAGTGTGTAACAGAGCCCCATACTTGCCAAACAGTGTGTAACAGAGCCCATACTTGCCCATACTTGTCAAACAGTGTGTAACAGAGCCCATACTTGCCAAACAGTGTGTGACAGAGCCCATACTTGTCCAACAGTGTGTAACAGAGCCCAGTACTTGTCAAACAGTGTGTAACAGAGCCCCATACTTGTCAAACAGTGTGTAACAGAGCCCATACTTGCCAAACAGTGTGTAACAGAGCCCATACTTGCCAAACAGTGTGTAACAGAGCCCCATACTTGTCAAACAGTGTGTAACAGAGCCCATACTTGTCAAACAGTGTGTAACAGAGCCCCATACTTGCCAAACAGTGTGTAACAGAGCCCATACTTGTCAAACAGTGTGTAACAGAGCCCCATACTTATCAATAGTGTAAAACAGAGCCAGTCAAAAGTGTATAACAAAGAATTGACTGACTCTTTAACTGGCTAGAGAGTCAGTTAGTTACATAATGGATTAGTGAGTAAATAAGCGTCATTACTGTACTGTAATAGGTACAGTATATACAGTCAAACCTCTTATTTAACAGACTATATTGAGATGAAAGTTTGTTATATTGAGGGTCTGTTAGATGTGAAACCCCCATCTAACTGACTATATGTCCATTATAAAGAGGTTTCACTGTATATATTAAATAACCCTCAAGATATAATTACAATAACCACAAATACATCCATTATACATTGTATACATAAACGATGATACATTGTATACATAAACTACATAAATGAGGAATATAAACCATAATGTATGCTATATAGTTTATTATTTATTACAACTTTATTTAATATCAAGGATGATTTATCGACATATGTGTAATGTTGGTAAGACTTCAGGGATTAATTTATTATAGAAACTGGGACACTTTTATTGGTAAGTGTTACATCATAAGGGCAGGTTTAGGGCGATATTGCCGCTCTTATTATTATAGAGACGATGGATCACCTGAAGAATAACCACCCCAGCTTATTTCACCTCAAGATAATCAACCCTATTGCCATTTGGGGGGGGGGTTAATCTTAAGGTGATATAAGCTGGGATGGAGATTCATGGGATGGTCCTAGAGTTTTCTATCATTATTTCCTTTGACTCTACACAAACTGACAGGTGAAAAGAAATGATAGGTCATACTTCTAAAATAATTATGCAATATAAAACAACTTACAAAGTATACAAAGTCTCTCTCATTCTCTTTTATACTCACAAACACACACAAACACAAACACATACTTGCTCTCAAACACACATGCACACACACTCTAAAATACACACACCCACACTCTCTCCCTCTCTACATTAATAACTAAACACTGGTTTGCTATAACTAACAATTCACATCAATAAACTAAATACGATTTTTCATAACTAAAATCCTGTATCACAAAGGTTCTGAAGTGTTAGAAGAATGCATCTGATTAAGGTAGAGTCTCAGTTTAATTTTGTAGCCATCTTGTGTACATTTATGTATTAACTAAAGTTATTAATTTGGAAGTATCTACATGTATGTTTGTGAGGAAAATTTACATATGAAACTTAATTCTTTTTTGTGTTAAAGGTTTACCCTTAAACCTTAATTGGCAACTCTACCCTTATGTGCTAAATGGAACACAAGGAACATGAAGCATCCACTAATGATGACCACCCAGCTAACTTCAACAAATAATGTCACAGTTTAAGGATTAAGGGAACCAGTTATATGCCTTCTGAGTCCTCCACATGCATAAACCTTTGAAAATTCAGGTCGAGATAGAGTGAAGATTCAACAATACTTTACATAGAGTGAAGTTCCAGCAATACTAACCAGCGTACAATACTGGGATTTACGAAACATAGTATTTCTTAAACTTATCCTGGATCCTGAGTTAATTGTCTTAGGTTGGTATTTACACAACAGTATCACAGCAGTTCTGGATTACTTAGCTATGTGGGATTGTGGGTTAGCATAGTCTTAACCCAGGTTTTTTTTTTTACTGGTATTGGCCACTAAGGCACACGGTGTTGTAGTCGTTAATAAACACATACATTCTTAGTCACTGTTAGATAATTTGGATCACCTGAAGATTAGCCCCTAGCTTATTTCACCCTAACAGTAACCATAAATTAACCTTCCCAGCTTATTTGACTTAAAGATTAACCACCCTAACACTGACCTAAATTTAACCTCCCAAGCTTATTTCACTTTGAAGATTAACCACCTTAACCCGAACCTAACCTAACCAAGTAGCATCAGCATGTATAAGGTGAAAGATGCTGGGGTGGTTAATCTTCATATGATCCATTAATTTTCTAGGTACAGTATACAACTGTATTGTAAATGTAAATAAAAAGTGAAAAATGTAAATAAGAAAACTAAAAGCTATAAATACCTAATAACCATCATGTGAGTTTTCAATGTAAATGAAGATAAAAAAATGTAAATAAGGAAATGTAAATTATAAGTAACCAATGTGTGAGTTTTCTGTGTAAATGAGAAATTCAAGAGTTGTAAATATCAGACATTTCTTAAAAGATCACAACGCTGATGAGCCTCTACTTGACGGATCAGTTCTATCATATAACAGAGTACAGTACAGTACGTCGCTTCAGTCAAATACGGCGTTTTCAAGTAACGAGCCGTCAATTATTTACCGATCTGTTATGGTTAAGAATTTGAGTAAGTTTTCTATGCCAAATATACTATTTTCATCTCTCTCGCCGTCAGAGTAAAGCACGTGGGCTAGATCGATCACCTTCACCTTCACCTTAGGTAGGGTCTTCGGCGAACTTTCTCCACCGGTTACAGATGCCGACACATAGTCTCTCGACGGTGACTGGAACGTCTGTTTGGCGTCGTACACCATGAGTATTGAGCCGCATCGCACCTTGTAACTGTGCTGGGAGAGATACCAATCGTGGATGTGCCTGAGCTCGGCGGCCAGAGCGTGGCGGAGATCGTTGCCGTAGATGGTGTCGTGTTGGCAGAACGTCTCCAGTCCTGACCAATGAGAAAAAGAGGATCACATAATAACCTTCCTAGTTTATTTCATCTTAAGATTAACCATTGTAATGTTAACCTAACCTAACATTAACCCCTGGATAATGTTAGAAATAACCAACCTAACATAACCTAACACTAACTACACACAATGCTAGTACAATTAACCAACCTAACACTAATCCCCCCCCCTTGATAGTGTTAGTAAAGACTAACTACTGTAACACTAATCTCTCCCAGATGGAATAAAGGTGTTCAATCTTACAATAAGCCATGGGAGGTGTGGGGCCCTAATCACCAGGTAACCCATAAAACATTACTTACGAGCATCTAACAGGCACCCCCCCCCCCACCAGCATATAAATAAACCTCGATATAATGGACTACCGTACTGTACCCTCCCTCATATACTCTACCGTTAGATAAAGGTCTCGTAACTTACCCTCGAACACCTGGGCGGTTGTGAGCCGTTTACACTCATCAGGTCGTAGTTCGGTGACGAGGCAGCCAGTCTCGACGTGGTAAACTCTTAGGCCGGTCACACAGAAACCCGACTCACTTTGTGTGGCATACTTCTCCTGTTAATAATGTGTATATTAATAACAGGTGTTAATAGTTTAGGAATCATTTGGTGTATATTAATAACAGGTGTTAATACTTTAGGAATCATCTGGTGTATATTAATAACAGGTGTTAATACTTTAGGAATCATTTGGTGTATATTAATAACAGGTGTTAATACTTTAGGAATCATCTGGTGTATATTAATAACAGGTGTTAATACTTTAGGAATCATCTGGTGTATATTAATAACAGGTGTTAATACTTTAGGAATCATTGGTGTATATTAATAACAGGTGTTAATACTTTAGGAATCATTTGGTGTATATTAATAACAGGTGTTATACTTTAGGAATCATCATATTAATAACAGGTGTTAATACTTTAGGAATCACTTGGTGTATATTAATAACAGGTGTTAATACTTTAATCGGGTGTATATTAATCAGGTGTGTATATTAATAACAGGTGTTAATACTTTAGGAATCATCTGGTGTATATTAATAACAGGTGTTAATACTTTAGGAATCATTTGGTGTATATTAATAACAGGTGTTAATACTTTAGGAATCATTTGGTGTATATTAATAACAGGTGTTAATACTTTAGGAATCATTTGGTGTATATTAATAACAGGTGTTAATACTTTAGGAATCATTTGGTGTATATTAATAACAGGTGTTTATACTTTGGACAGAGGGAAATGTGTTTATATCAATAATGTTTAGAGAATGATGCAGAGAAACTGACCTGACCTGACCTGTAAACAGATATATTCTACTGTATAGATAAAAGTAATTAAATATAGTGTATAATTAATTTATGTATTGAGAGAGAAAGAGACACAGACATGTAGAGAGAGAGAAAGAGACAGATAGTTAGAGGAAGAGAAAGACAGACAGACAGAGAGAGAGACAGACAGACAGAGAAAGAGAGAGTAACCTTCACATTTCTTCACCTTCTCTTTGTATTTCTTTTGTCCCGGGTAATAGAACGTGCGACCAATCTTTATGTCGGCCACACAAGGTTGTTCAAAGCCATGAGCCAGATCCTCCAGAACCAGATGAGGTACAGCTGTAGATAATAGACCAATTTATGGCAGTTTTTAATCAGTAATTTTATCATTTCGTCCATTATTTATAGAAGTAACGACCCATTACTCAGACGACAATATGACTCACCTTCTCCATCTTTGATAACCTGATGAACGCCGTGAAATTTGGGTAGTAAGGTCTTCAGTTTCAGGTCGTCTGGGGAGGTGGAACTCTGCAGACGCTCGTAAAATCCCAGTTCATCTTGACACACTGGAATCAAATCTTTAAAAAAAAATCAAATTATATTTTAAACTTTGAGTCATGGATGTTTTTTTTTAATTTATTCATTCTCCTTTTTAAAGAACATTGATGAAGAGAACTACAGTAATGTAAAAAATATGATTCACCCGAAGATTCGCCCCAAGTTTGTTTCAGTTGATGATTAAACACCATACTGCTCCCTAGAGGAAGGGTTAAGTTGGGTTAGATTATGATATGTTAATGGTAGGTTAGGTCAGGTCAGGTTAAGTTATGTTTTGTTAGGCTTGATTAGGTAGATTATGTCAGTATTAGGGTGGTTAATCTTAAGGTGAAATTAACTGGGGGTTCATCTTCACATGATCTACAGTTTCATCACTTCATTACTGACAATAATATTCTAGATACGAATTTCCTAAACTGACACCACTATTTCGAGACACGAAAGCTTCCCCCTCTTATATGAATTTGGTTCCTGACAAAAAGTGCAGCATGACATTAACTTTACTCAGGCAGTCGAGTTTTAAGGAGGTGGACAGAGGGGGATGTTCAGGATCTGCTCCAGTCACACAGCCAAGACCTCACCAACGAAGAGGCTTCATGAAGAGGAGGACAAGTTATAGGAGCTACCTGAGACCCGGCTCACTCTCAAGGTTGTCAGTGAGGGCCTTGACCTTGTTCGTAAGGGGCTCAACTTTTTCCATGCCAAGGCCCATCACATGGAAAGGAGTGGTGAAGTTGTCTCTAGTGTGGAGAGAGACATCAGAGTCTACACTGAGATTCAACAGCAGCTGAGGAGGAAGGCAAGACAACCCACCAGAGTGATGTGGTAGACAACCCTCCTCATCACACTGAGTAAAGCCTTTACTCAGCCCACCCCTGCTCACCCCCTTATGGTCCAGACTGTCCTCCCATAAGGTAATGTACCAGAGCTCTACAGTACAGTATTTTATTATTATTTTTCTTCATTGTGTTAGATAGTAAATTACAGTAGTTATCATTAGGTAGGTATTGTCTGTGTACTGATTTCATGTGTTTGGGGTATGATATTTATATTTTGTTAATGTGGAACCGAACCCTATTTTTTTTCATATGTTATTCTATTCGCATTATGAAAATTCACCTAATGAATGTTTTTTCTGGTACCTAACCCAATCATACATCAAAGGATACCTGTACAGTATTTCTTCTGGCTGCCCTGTTAGAATCTAAGATAAATGTCATTGTTCAGAAGCACAATACTTGATGACAATCCTGTGATAAGGGAAACATTGTGAGTTAATGTTGTACTGATAAAATAGAGTGTATTGTCAACGAGCCCTCCTTGAGACTAGACACACCAGCTTATTTCACCTGAAGATTAAACACCCTAACACTACCTAGGAGGGTTAAGTTAGATTAAGTTCAGTTAGCCTAGGTTAGTTCAGAAATCAAAATAAGTTAGGTTATATTAGGTCAGATTAGGTTAGGTTAAGTTTTATTAGAGAGGTTATATCAGGTTAGGTTAGGGTCACTTAGCTCAAGATATGCTAGATAAGTTTATTTAGGTTAGATTATGTTAGATGAACTTCGGTTAGGTCAGATTAGACTTGATCTTAAATTAGATTAGGTTAGCATTACATAGAGAGAGACACAGACAGAGAGAGAGAGACACACAGACAGACAGACAGACACAGAGAGAGAGAGAGAGAGAGAGACACAGAGAGAGAGAGAGAGAGAGAGTGGAATAAATAAAGACACACACATTAAAACATCACCTCCATGCTGCCCAACTCACCTTCATCAGAGAGGGACAGCTTCTTATCACTGCTCTGGCTCGAGGTATTTGTCCCCTTCATCACCTGGCTGTACGTGGGATTGGCATTCAGTTTCAGCGGCTTCAATATCAGACCATTCTCACCTCTCAGAACACCTGGTGAGGAAGTACAGTACTATTTCAACAATAATAAAAACAATGGAAAAATCAATCATATTTTAACTTCAATTATTTCTGAAATGCGGTGAATAATCTTGATGTATTTTCTATAACTGTTTATTTCTGTTATAATTAAACTTATATCGACGAACTTTAGATCACGTGAAGAAATAAACACCCGAGTTTATTTCACCTGATGATTAAAACACCCTAATGCTGCCTGGGGAGTTAGATTAGGTTAGATTACAATAGATTAGGTGAGGTTAGAGTTAGTTAGGTTAGATTTGATTACATTTGATTAAATTAGGCTACATTAGGTTAATTATATTCGATTTAATTACAGTAGGTTAGGTTAGATTTAATTACAGTAGGTTAGGTTAAATTTGATTACAGTAGATTAGGTTAGGTTAATTAGGATAGATTAGGTTAGATTAACTAGATTAGATTACATTAGGTTAAGCATTAAGTGTTTAATCATCAGGTGAAATAAACCCGTGCCTTAACTTCCAGTGATCTAGACCCACTCACTCGTCTGTTTGCCCTTGTGCCATCCCCCGACCTGATGACTGTAAGCTTCATAAGGTAACTCCACACTCATAGTAACGACCCACGAGGTGATTCCGTACACGTGGGGTGACTATAGGGTGATGGAGGAGTGTTGCGTTGTTCTGTCAAAATAAGTAGGTGTAATTATCGTTTCAGTCATCCAGCGACTTTGAGGATGGGTTTGGTTAGGTTTGGTTGAAATTATGTTGGTTAATTGAATATTGTATGATGTTATAGCACACCTCACTACATCACAGCACACCTCACTATATCACAGCAGCTCACTATATCACAGCACACCTCACTATATCACAGCACACCTCACTATATCACAGCACACCTCACTATATCACAGCACCTCACTATATCACAGCACACCTCACTATATCACAGCACACCTCACTATATCACAGCACACCACCACTATATCTGTACACCTCACTATATCTGGCGCACCACCACTATATCACAGCACACCTCACTATATCACAGCATACTGCCTCACTATATCTGTATGCCTCACTATCACAGCACCTCACTATAACACAGCACCTCACTATAACACAGCACACCTCACTATATCTGTATACCTCACTATATCCACCAACACACCTCACTATATCACAGCACACACCACCACTATATCACAGCACACCACCACTATATCACAGCACCTCACTATATCACAGCATACCTCACTATAACAGCACCTCCCACTATAACACAGCATACCTCCCACTATAACACAGCATACCTCACTATATCACAACACACCTCCCACTATAACACAGCACACCTCACTATATCACAGCATACCTCACTATAACACAACACACCTCACTATAACACAGCACCTCACTATATCACAGCACCTCACTATAACACAGCACACCTCACTATAACACAGCACACCTCACTATAACACAGCACACCTCACTATAACACAGCACACCTCACTATATCACAGCACACCTCACTATAACACAGCACACCTCACTATAACACAGCACACCTCACTATATCACAGCATACCTCACTATAACACAGCACACCTCACTATATCACTACAACAACTAGCAGCACAGTGTTACACCCAAACGGCCTGGTCTCCTGAGTGGTGGGATGTCCGGTGATAAGAAACAATAGGTAATTAAGTCAGCAGGCGGAGAAAGGTGAGATAACTGTGGGTCATTAGTCACTCACACAATAGGTAATTAAGTCAGCAGGTGGAGAAAGGTGAGATAACACTCACACAATAGGTAATTAAGTCAGCAGGTGGAGAAAGGTGAGATAACTGTGGGTCATTAGTCACTCACACAATAGGTAATTAAGTCAGCAGGTGGAGAAAGGTGAGATAACACTCCGGGTCATTAGTCACACAACTCGTGACCTAAACAACAACATTGACAAAACAGCTGATGAAAGTTGCCAATGTGACTTAAAACTATTATTTTTATTATTATTATTACCATTTCTCTCTTTAATATAGTTTTAATTTTATGTATCTATAATTATTATATATATAGGTATAATTTGTATATAGTTTTGTTGTTATTTGTTGTTTTATATTAATGCCAGTATGTGTTGTTGTGGTATTAAAGGACTTCCTGGTACCTTTGCCTGACTCAGCTGATGGTGTTATCTCGCGCCATATTTTCAAAGACTATTAAATAAAACCTCTATTAATGGATTATATGGAGAGGGAAATCCGTTATATCGAGGGTCTTTTAGATGTGAAAACCTCCATCTAACGAACTATATAGAAAATTCTTTATATAATAGAGAGACATTCGTTATATGGAGGTTTCACTGTGTTTATACTGTTAAAATTGTTAACTTTAATCCACATGTAGTGTTTGAGTAGCTTCTAGGAGTTAGTATAAGTTTCCAGTTGGGATTAAAGGCCTCCTAAAAGGTAAGGGGTTTTAATTTCCTCGTATAGGCTTCTAATATGGCGTTTGTGAAAGGCTTCCAATATGACAGTTTATGGCAGGCACTTTATATTGATCCAGGTTTAATTATTTAGTCATTTTCTCTCAATTATATATGTCTATCAAGTGTCTGTTTATTTTCAATTATGCTTTCAACTCGTAAAATATTTAGAGTATTAGTATGGTTAAAAAATATTATCTTATATTTTATTATTATTATCTTTATGTATAATAATTTATTTTACTCTTAATTTCTGGAGGAAAGTAAGTGGTGAAAATAATCCATAAGACATCATAAACTGATAGCCAATCATTGTTCGGCACACTGCACAGGTTAGCCAATGAAACAGAGATGTATGCGTGTCGTCATAATATCCAGCAAATGAACTCGCGCTATATCTGTGACCTCATAGTGCCCCAACCAATCGAACGCCAGATTTCCATGACGTCACATACCGAGACATTTAAAACTTGTTATGTGTTAACGCTGGAGAATCTGATAAATTTACGGCTAAAAATGGCAGATAACGAACATGAGAAGGAAAATGAGTAAGTATAAGGTAGATGAAAGATTGGTGGATGGCTTTAGGAGAAAATGAGTTAGTATTAATAGTGGAATATTGAGTTAGAGAGAAATAATGGCTGGCGTCGAGTGACAGGCAAGGGGGGAAACCATCATGGCGTCTGTTATTTACTATGTTTTACTTTAGTGTGTTTTACTTTACTATGTTTTACTTAACGTTATCGTGTTCGCCATTTATCGGTCTGTTAGCCTCTTACCGTCACAACACTGGCAAACTGTTCCACTAGTTTATGATTCTCCCCAAAAGTTTACCCTGAGAATTATTTAAACGTTTTGCTTCTTCAAACTTAAGCTGTGAATGTCCTTTGATAACTTATATTAATTCACGTTGGTCGTTATTTTGCTGACATTACCATATAATTTACTCATAACAATATTAATGGTGTTTTTCCTGATGAATTATAGTGAATTTATTGAGTTACGATTCTTCCTATATTGTCAAATTGGGGAAAATGTCGGGTTAAAAACCTAGACTAACCTTACTTAATTTAACCTTAACCTTACTTAACCTTAACCTTACTTAACCTTAACCTTACTTAACCTTAGCCTAACCTGTGGTCACTGTACACAACTACTGGGTCATGAGCCAGTGTTTGAGGTTTAATAGCTGTCGCCCCTTTGCCAGTCTGTAGTATAAGCTAAGCAGTTGCAGGCGCTCTGATCTCTCTGGCTAACTGAGGTGCCGTAGTGAAGGAACCAGTTCATTTTAAATCAACTGACAATCTTAGCATATCTCAGACAGGGTGACACAGTACTCCAGACAGGGTGACAGTACTCCAGACAGGGTGACAGTACTCCAGACAGGGTAACACAGTACTCCAGACAGGTGACACACTCCAGACAGGTGACAGTACTCCAGACAGGGTGACAGTACTCCAGACAGGGTGACAGTACTCCAGACAGGGTAACACAGTACTCCAGACAGGGAAGCTCCTCACTTTAGGTCATGTGGGTTTAAAAAAAATATATTGACCTCTGAAGATTGAATATCGAACATCACATTAATTTTACAGAGGTCCTCCAGGCTATCTTGGGGTCAGTAGGCTTTAGGTTAGGTTAGGAAAAGCTAGTTTAAAAATCTCTTACAAATCACGAGAACTAACCGAACTTAACCGACCTTATGATCGTTAGGTTTTAAGTTAGGTTAATGGCTCTCCGCACAACTGATGACCTTGTGTGTTTTTCAGGATGGTGGTGAAGAAGTCTCGTAGGAGTGACCGGCGATCCTCGGTGAGTTGATCCCTTCACTGTGTTTTTTATAGGTTCTTGTTTCATACAAAAAATATATATATAATGATAAAAAAAGTTAGTTTCCTTTTTAATTTTTACTGAGTCACCTGAAGATTCCCCCTCCCTCCCTCCCCTATATCACCTTACCTGTATGATTAACCACTAATTAACGGGTGAATTATTTCCCTGATCCAGTATATACTATAATCACAGGTGAATTATTTTTTAACCAATTATTATCCTTAACTAATATTGAAAACCTGGTTAATATGATAATTAAGAGATGATTATTTTCCTGACAGATCCTGAAGGAATCCATCGAGATCGACAACTTTGAGAGGCGTCGGTCGAAGAGAGTCTCGTTCGCCGACACCAACACCATCAAGTGAGTTTATTTATATTAGCGTCTTTAGGGTACATTGACCACAGGGGTATGCATGGGAAAGTGTGTACCTGTACTTCTCACCATTGTGTCCTGGGTACGATCCCCTGCTTGGAACAAATATGAGAAGGGTGTTATCCAGTGTGACTCTATATCAAGTACTGTCTGGCAGGTTTTATCCGAGTAATACAGTTTCCTCCTGTACAATAAAAGATCATAAAATAACAAAGCTTAGACTAACTGCCCAATTGGCTAGTAAGCTGACAAGTGGTAGAAATGATAAAAATTTTGCAAGTATACTGTAACTGTACTCTATTGTTGATTTGAGAATTAACGACCATTTTTTAATATACAGTAAATGAGATATATGACTCACTCATGTCTTGTTACTTAACCTCCAGAGAGAGAGAGAGAGATCCTTCTTCACTCTCTTCATGACTGTTGGTTAGCTGTGGTCAAATTGGTTCACTGTTTCTGTACCTGCATTGTCTAGGTATTTTGAAAGTTGTATAAGTACCTGCATTGTATACAGGGGGTCCCCGACTTACTAACTAACGAGGTCCCTTAACGTTAGACTTTTTTGCCTATGGGGATTAGTCCACCCAGGCACTTTAGACAACACATGATGCTTCGAGTACTTCACTGTTTGGTAATTTTTTTTTTTTTTTTTTTTTATATAGGGATTAGCCCACCCGGGCACAGGTCACTGACCCACATTGGGGCCTTGGGGGCGAAAATGTAATAATATTAATAATAATAATAATAATTCAGATAAGTAAAATTAATGATAGCGATACAAAAATAATAATAATAAAGAACCATAAAGAAATACAAAAATTAAAATAAAATAATCAAAAGTGAGAAACAATATATGTTTGTTGTGTTAATAGTAAGAGAAAAAAATTGAAACCTGCAATTGTGTGTAAATGAGACAGAAAGTCAGATCAGCAACCTGGGACTGAGTCACAATTGTCGTGATGCCATATGGCAGCAGGGTCTACCATAGACAGCACATTATGCTTCCAATATCTTCCCAGGCGGTAGTACCTCCCTGTTTGGTAGCTGCCTACTACCTACTACTGCCTTCTACTTTTAAGTGATGACTTATTTTTTACTTTCATTTAATGTAATTTGTCATTCTTTTTCTTCTTTTGTCTTAAATTAAGTGATTTTAGATGTATATAAGGACTTAGGCTACGATATAGTGGGATTTTAAAAGTTTTTCTTTAAGTACAGTACAGTATGCTCATCGGGTATGTGTTTCAACTTACGAACGTCTGTAGGAACGGAACTCGTACGTAACCCGGGGACTGCCTGTATATACATGCTGAAGCAATAGACGACTTGCATGAGCTTTATTGAATACCGGTACATAGCTATCACTCAACTGGATCACCTGAAGATTAGCCACCCCAGCTTATTCACCTTAAGAGTAATCACCCTGACTCTAACCTAACCTACACCCTCCCCTCTCCCAGGTAGTGTTTGGGTGTTTAACCATCAGGTGAAATAAGCTGGAGTGGCTAACCATCAGGTGAAATAAGCTGGAGTGGCTAATCTTCAGGTGATCAACTGTGTTTAGGTATTTTTTTGTGATTATGTTTTTTATGGTGACCAGAGAGTTCCTGGCAACGATGGGCGCCAGCACAGAATGGAACAGCACCTATGAGACTCCCGCCACGCAGGATTCCTCTAACTTTATCGACCAGAGTGTGTTGGACAAATCTGTCAGGTGAGTGTTGACGGAAATGGGAGCAACAAGATGGTGTACTGTAGTGTCATAGTAGTTATTGTCTTCCTTTAAGTAACAACCCATTATCATTATCATCATCATCTCTTCTTTCTCTCCATTATATCCATCTATCTATTTACATATCTGAAAATAACCATGTTTATGCACAAGGTAATATCTCCTTATTTATATCATAGGTCTAGACCCCACTACACATGATAAAGAAAGGCAGTGTGTTGCATTATGAGGTATTACTCAAAGCCCAGGGAACACCACTCATAACAGGGACCATTTATCACATCTTTGGGACATCATCTACACCATAATGTTTAACAGTAATACAAGAAAAGTGCAATTTGGGGTTGAATTAAATTTTAGGAATCAGTTGAAGACTAAGACACCCTTCAGCTTCTTCCTCCTATCCCTCATTCTCCAACTCCTTCCTCCTAATTCTCTTCCTAATATTCCTCCTCATTCACTCACTTACTATTTTGATGTTGCATGTTATTGTTTCAGTCGCATTTGTCCTTTTACTAATGACCGGGAATTATTTCTCTCTGGTGACAGGTTTAACGACCACAGTGAGATGGTAGTGGAGTCGCCACCTATTCTCTCCTCCAATCAGGTGAGTTTCGTCGCTTGTGGTGCCTGTTTCTTGCCGGTCAACCTGATTGTGGCATATTTCCTGGCAGCCAAAGTGGTTAGGGAGATATACAGTAGTTGTAGTGTTGTTGTCTGTCTGTCTGAGTATCAAAAGGGTCATTGGATGTTTTACAGCCAATCTTCACAAAATCTTTTTATATACACGATGAATATAAAGGATCTTCTCAATTTTAAACAATGAAGAAACTAACCAAGCTCTCTCTCTTTTTGTCTCTCACTCGCTCACTCTCTCTGGGGTTATGTCAGAAAGGAAGTTTTTGTTCCATTGATGGGAGGAACTTCAAAGAGTTTGGAGAAAATAATACATGAGGTTGTGAGAGAAGTTCAGTGCAGTGTGATGCGGTACATAATTTTGAAGGGGAAATAATATCCGGACTGCTTGGGGATTGGATCGATCCGGATTTTCGAATTTTCCGGATTCTCAGGCATTACTTTTAAAAATCAAATTTAAGAAGGAATAAAGAAGAGGTGAACAGGTACATTTTGATAGTTTGTTCATTAGCAAATAAAGCATGCTTCATTTATCAAAACGAGCAGTTTTAAAGAAAAATAAAGTCAACACTTGACAAAAATGTAAACAAACTGTCTAATACCATGACGAGTCTTGAAATTCCTAAGCCATCCATCACTAAATGTGCACTCTGATGCAATGTTCATTTGCTCCTTAAAAGACTTTGCTTTGGCAATAAGCATCAGCCCAGAAATTGCCATACCTTCTGATCGTTTTAACAAAACCATTCGTGCAACACTTTATCGAGAGTTTCTAATTTGGGCCGATGTTAACTTTTTCTTTCAGCATTTTTAATGTAAGGCTCAGAAGAAGCTGTGAATTCTAGAATTTTATTCTTTGCCTTTTTTATATCATAAATTGTAGACTTTCCAATGTCGTATGTTTCATTAGAACAGTATTGCTCACACCACATTCTAGTTTCTTAATTATTTCAAGTTTGTCACTCAATTTCAATGTGTTTCTTTCTCTTCACACAACGAAGTTTATCTACTTAAGGAACCATTATTATGGGCTTGTACAGTACTCTGTAAATGGAAAGAGTAGGACTCAAAATTACATACGTTGTCACAGTTTGATTGCTTGTTTTAAAGTGGCGACCGCGTGGTCGCTGTGCAGCTGTGGCATTCACGCATGCACACATACACACAAAAGATTTATAGTGCCTCAAATTTTACATTTCAGGACAAGCTAATTACAAAACTAACAAAATTAGCTACCTATAGTTTACAATTACTTTTATTATTAGAATTATGTAAATTAATTTTTTTAAAGCAACTCCATTCATTCACGTAACCCACAAAAGCCCGCTAAATTTAAAAAGTTTGAGTTTTCGAAAAGTCCGGATTCTCGGGTGGTCTGGATTTCTGGCATCCGAATTTTTGGATTTTTACTGTATTGAACTTTCATAGCTTGTAGATAAACCTTTTTTAGATTTCCTGTGATAATATACCAGTATCTTGTTTTTTGCTGTGACTTTGCAAATGTTTTCATGTTTTGATATCAGGAAGATCATTTGTAGTCACTTGGTAAAGAGTCCCTGAAAATAGATTATCAGAAGGGGTTAAAATCAGTTGGTTATTTTCCCATATTTGTGCATGTAACATCAAAATGTAACTCTACGTGGTATTTCAGAATATAAAACAATACATTTATTTACAGGTAACAGCAGCTCAGAGGGATGATGATGATGGTACGTCCACCTTCCTCATGCAGTTGATGGGCTCCACTCCCAGCCACACCCAGACACCTGACACAGCCATCAACACCTACGCCCCTAAGGCTCACGGTACACCACTCGGAGATGACGACGAAGAACACAACTCGTCGGTCTTTTTGAAAACCATCATGGATAGCATCCCTCCGAGGTCTCAGCCTGCTCAAATGACCGACGCGTGTGAGGCCGATTCACCCGGCGATGATACTACTGACCCAGGGAATTTTCTAGCTGAATTCCTGGGCATGAAACCATCAACCTCCAAACCAGGTCAGTGTGGTTCTGTGTATACTGTATACCCAAAATAGAGAGACAGACAGACACAGAACAGGAGAGAAAATATGTGGGAGTGAGAAACAGACAGACAACAGGAGAGGCGATGTGTGGAAGAGAGACAGATTGTGTGGAAGACAGTGAACAGGAGAGAGAGAGACAGACAGAATGGGAGAGAGAATATGGAAAAGAGGAGACACACACACAGACAGTGAACAAGAAAGATAGAGACAAACATATAGAAACAACAGGAGAGAGAATGTGTGGGAGAGAGATACACAAGAAGAATATGTGGTAGAGAGAGAGAGAACTAGAGGTCATGAGAAGATTATCCCCAACACCAGCTTATTTCACCTAAAGATTAACCACCATAACACTACCTTGGTTAGGGGGAGGAGGGGTATTAAGTTAGGTTAGCATTGAGGTGGTTAATCTCCAGGTGAAATAAACTGGAGATGGTGATTAATCTTATGGCGAATCCCTTAACCATCATAAAACTGTCTTGGTATATGGGCTTGAGTATTAGATCTTGGACTGGGGCTTTGAACTGGGTTGAACTTGATAACTTTAATAAAACTCGAAAATAATCATAAATTTGTCTCTCTTGATTTAGATAACGTCATCCACAAACTTGGGGAGGATGTGGTGACGACCTACAGTGGGAGTAACATGTCAACGGTAGCCAGAAGTGACATGACTCAGAAGATTAGCACAGACATGGAAGTGACCTTGGTGGGGAGTCAGTTGTTGAAGCTCAACCCAGATGACATGACACAGAAGATTACTGCTGATATGGAAATGACATGTCCGGCAAGTCAAATAGCAAAGTTAACTAGACATGACATGACACAGAGGATTACTGCTGATATGGAAATGACATGTCCAGCAAGTCAAATAGCAAAGTTAACGAGAGATGACATGACACAGAGGATTACTACTGATATGGAAATGACATGTCCAGCAAGTCAAATAGCAAAGTTAACGAGAGATGACATGACACAGAGGATTACTACTGATATGGAAATGACATGTCCAGCAAATCAAATAGCAAAGTTAACGAGAGATGACATGACACAGAAGATGATTGCTGATATGGAAATGACATGTCCAGCAAGTCAAATAGCAAAGTTAACAAGAGATGACATGACACAGAAGATTATTGCTGATATGGAAATGACATGTCCAGCAAGTCAAATAGCAAAGTTAACAAGAGATGACATGACACAGAAGATTATTGCTGATATGGAAATGACATGTCCAGCAAGTCAAATAGCAAAGTTAACAAGAGATGACATGACACAGAAGATTATTGCTGATATGGAAATGACATGTCCAGCAAGTCAAATAGCAAAGTTAACAAGTGATGACATGACACAGAAGATTACTACTGATATGGAAATGACATGTCCAGCAAGTCAAATAGCAAAGTTAACAAGAGATGACATGACACAGAAGATTATTGCTGATATGGAAATGACATGTCCAGCAAGTCAAATAGCAAAGTTAACAAGAGATGACATGACACAGAAGATTACTACTGATATGGAAATGACATGTCCAGCAAGTCAAATAGCAAAGTTAACAAGAGGTGACGTGACACAAAAGATTACTACTGATATGGAAATGACATGTCCAGCAAGTCAAGTAGCAAAGTTAACGAGAGATGACATGACACAGAAGATTACTACTGATATGGAAATGACATGTCCAGCAAGCCAAATAGCAAAGTTAACAAGAGGTGACGTGACACAGAAGATTGCTGCTGATATGGAAATGACATGTCCAGCAAGTCAAGTAGCAAAGTTAACAAGAGATGACATGACACAGAAGATTACTACTGATATGGAAATGACATGTCCAGCAAGTCAAATAGCAAAGTTAACAAGAGGTGACGTGACACAGAAGATTGCTGCTGATATGGAAATGACATGTCCAGCAAGTCAAATAGCAAAGTTAACAAGTGATGACATGACACAGAAGATTACTACTGATATGGAAATGACATGTCCAGCAAGTCAAATAGCAAAGTTAACAAGAGGTGACATGACACCAGCAAGTCAAATAGCAAAGTTAACAAGAGACTGACACAAAGGATTACTACTGATATGGAAATGACATGTCCAGCAAGTCAAGTAGCAAAGTTAACGAGAGATGACATGACACAGAAGATTACTACTGATATGGAAATGACATGTCCAGCAAGCCAAATAGCAAAGTTAACAAGAGGTGACGTGACACAGAAGATTGCTGCTGATATGGAAATGACATGTCCAGCAAGTCAAGTAGCAAAGTTAACAAGAGATGACATGACACAGAAGATTACTACTGATATGGAAATGACATGTCCAGCAAGTCAAGTAGCAAAGTTATCGAGTGATGACATGACACAGAAGATTACTACTGATATGGAAATGACATGTCCAGCAAGTCAAGTAGCAAAGTTATCGAGTGATGACATGACACAGAAGATTACTGCTGATATGGAAATGACATGTCCAGCAAATCAAATAGCAAAGTTAACAAGAGGTGACGTGACACAAAAGATTACTACTGATATGGAAATGACATGTCCAGCAAGTCAAGTAGCAAAGTTATCGAGTGATGACATGACACAGAAGATTACTACTGATATGGAAATGACATGTCCAGCAAGTCAAGTAGCAAAGTTAACAAGAGATGACATGACACAGAAGATTACTACTGATATGGAAATGACATGTCCAGCAAGTCAAGTAGCAAAGTTAACAAGAGATGACATGACACAGAAGATTACTACTGATATGGAAATGACATGTCCAGCAAGTCAAGTAGCAAAGTTATCAAGTGATGACATGACACAGAAGATTACTACTGATATGGAAATGACATGTCCAGCAAGTCAAGTAGCAAAGTTAACAAGAGATGACACGACTCAGAAGATTGCTGCTGATATGGAAATGACATGTCCAGCAAGTCAAGTAGCAAAGTTAACAAGAGATGACATGACACAAAGGATTACTACTGATATGGAAATGAGCTCAACGTCAAAAAATGTAGATAGCAAAGTAGGTAACTTAATCCAGAATCACCCTACTTTAAAGAACTTACTTGAGTGGCACAGATCAGAGCAGGAGGCAGTATCAGGTGTGTCAACGGGCAATGTGTCCTTTAGAACCACAAGCAATCCATCTGATGTTTCCCAACTGGCGTCCCAAACACTGATAAGCTCAAAAGAATATGATAGGTCTAATATCAGTTTGAAATACAGTGAAGATAAGTGTAGTGTCAGTGAACCCAGGAATCAAGATTGTGGTGCAGATGTAGCTGAAATCACTGTGGAACGCGATGAATTAAATCAATCTAAGACCTTGGGGAAGAGGTCACGTAAGCTGTCCTGCAGAGATGAACCTTCGTCACCCAAGCGCGCTCTCCTAGATGTTAGTCAGTGCTCCTCCTCCCACCAAGTCAATCCCAATTCTTTATCCCCATCACATACTAACTCCACTCCCTCATCAGCAGCATCAACACAGAATCTTCTTAAGAATGTTCCTCCTTCACTGACCAGCACTGAGAGTGAGATAGTAGGAACTGTCTCTCCTAAAGACAAGGAAGGCAACTCCGTCGATGAAATGCTGGATGACATCAACGTGCCTCTTGTTGATATCTCTTGGCCAGCTACAGAGGGCCCAGGCACTGAGACATCACCACCACGAACGTCAATGCCAAGTGAGAAAGTGCCTGTCGTTAAGGAACCAAAGGCGGGGAAATTGAGGAAGCGTGAATCATTGGCTGCTGGCGTTGTGGACAAGCTGAGGCCAATGATAGCCTCCCTTATGGAACTTGGCAATGCTTTTAATAATGAATGTGGTAAAGAAGGAGCGCTGGGGGAAGCTAAGATACTAAATAAAAGTATTAATGAATCTCTTAGTAACCTCAGGAAGTGCAATAAAGAACTTTCCGTCCACAACTCTTCATTGCAGCATCTTGTCTCCTCAATCAACAATTCACAGACAAAACCAGGAGATGTATCCAGTGTAGCTGACTCCAAATTGAACTTAAGCACACAGTCAGTGGTGTCATGTACTAGCCAAAGCAATTCAGTCTGCAAATTAAACCTGAGCACACTTTCCATGGCATCAAATATAGAAGACCAAGAACAACTGACATGCAATATCTCTGACAGCGAGGCATTACAGGCATCCAAACAGCATAATGAATCCAACACATCTTTTTCTGGTATACAATGTTCAGCTGAACCTCTGGCTGAGGCAGTACAATACACCCAAGCTGAAGACTGTGAACAAGTCCAACACAACCCAGACTCAAATGGGGGAAAGAAACTTGAATCTTCATCCATAATGACGACAGAAGAAGCAGCGGACGACTCCGAGGAGCAGTGTGGTGGTGGCTGTCATCTCCTCCCAGGCTCTACTCTCTGTATGCTTCAGTACGTGGTCATGACAGTTACTGCTCACATGACATTATTTTCTATGGTATAAAAAATTAAGAATGGTATTGGATATACAGGTACTGCTATATTTTATCCTATATGTTTATAATTAATGTCAAACATGTTGATTTCAGCAATGGAAGGTCGTGGGTGGTGGAGGGAGTGCATGAGGAAGGGCGTTGTCTTAAACTGAAGTTCAGTCCACTTTTGTTGAACCTGAAAGGGTCACACTGTGACAAGCATTGGACCGTCTCTACTGCCGTCTGGGAACCACATCCCTCCAGTGAGTTGCAGGTTTTAGTCTTTAGGTTACAGAAATGAATTATCGACTAAACTGCCCACTTTTGTCTGTCTCTAGCAAGGGCAGTAATGTACCAAAAAATTACTTTTTAATCAAAATTACCACACTGTACATGTTGAGAAACCAGTACTGTGTTTCTTGTAGTATCTTATAAGTCCATCCTACAGATAGGTAATCCCAACCAAACACACATTAGATTTCTTGGGTCAGTTAGTTTTAAGTAGGGAGGACTGTCAAAAGGTTAGTTGTGTACTGTACAGGTATCCCTCATTTAGTGTTAATTCGCTTAAAGTTAATTCACTCTAGCTCATATCTACTGTCATTTGTCTGTGTTCATGTACCCACATCCCCGAGAGTATGCTGTGAATTCGTTGGGAAAGCCGATAGTGTGATAGAGCTTCTTAAAAGTTGTGAAGTGCTGGGATCAATGAGCTTCTCGTCTCCCCCACTCGTTGACCGGCATGTGTGGTGCATGGCCCGACTGACCCTTGGATTTGTTATCCTGTGCCAGAGTTGATATATTGTGAGAGAAGAAATCTGGTATGATTTACAGAAGAGATATGTATTACTTGCTGTGATATCTGACTAGTACCATATCAGTAAATAACCATAGAGTAACAGTTTATTACTGTACTGTTAACCTTACTGTATTAGGATGTTAGATTGATAGTAACTGCCTGTTCACTTCCTAGACCTCAACAACGGGAATGTGTGCTCACATTTACCCTCCTAAATCTACCCTACAATTATGGTCAAGTTAATATTGTAAATGATTTAATGTTTTATTACCACTTTAAGGGCTTTGGACATGGTAGGTACTGTTCACTGAACTCTCATTCATGTAAACAAATTCACGGGTAGACAACATGCAGAGTGGTGATACTGATGGTCGTTTTAACTGAGGGTGAGATGATAATGGTGGTTGGGACTGGTTACAGATGGTGCTAGAATGCTCGAGGAATTATGGTATTATTTACGAGTATTTTCGAGGCTTTGTTAAAAATTTGTATCCGACAGTAAGCCACATCCCACTTATCCCTTATTTACTGATAATTTGGCTTAATGTCAGGTCTTCAGCACCACAACCCTCATCATTTGACAAGGGACACCTGTACGTTGTTGAGGAAGATGGTGAACTCTGCCACTAATTTTGTATTGTGTATTGAACTCTTTACATGACTACCCCCAGATACTTTCCTTTCACAATACCATAAAAATTTTAAGTTTTATTAATTGAAGTTGTTTTTCAGAGGTTCAAAATGCGTGCGGACGACTCGTGTTGAACGTGCTGGGTTGTCGCGTGAGTGCCGCCGTAGCCAAGTTGTGTGGACTGGCCCTCTGTGAGATAGGTGACGTTCTGGGCCAAATTTATGCTGCTTACCAAGATAATGTGGACTTAATGCTGGAGCTACAGGAGTTGTCAATTTCAAACCTGACGGAGTTCCTACATAACAGGTATAGTGCTCGTACCAGCAATAGTCATGACTTAACACACTCGTTGGGGAGGGTGCAGTAGGTGCGCCTTTCATGGCTTGGGTTTAGCCACATCACTCACTCACTGTCACTATTGTTCAAAGGTGATTATACAATACACTACTTTATTGCTAAAACGTATAAAATAAGACGAACGCCATTTCTTTACGAAATTGTAGGAAATTTATTTGACTAGATTTGTTATATACAGTATACAGACATAACCCCACTTATCCATAATTAATATTTTAACATCCTTCTTTGATATTTGGAATCACCTGAAGAATCATCGCCCCAGCTTATTTCACCTGAAGATTAACTACCTTAATGCTAACTTAACCTAACCTAAACCTATTGTATCCAAACCTAAATCTAACCTAACATATCCTAACCTAACCTCATCCTCCCAAAATAGTTTTAGGGTGGTTTAATCTTTAGGCGAAATAAGCTGGGGCGATGATTCTTCAGGTGATCCGATATTTGTAAAGCATACAAGGTTTATTCACAAAATAAAGATTACGATACCCTACAGTAATATTTTAAGCTGGGCGGGCTAACCACAGCTTTCATACTCCAATATAAGGCCCACACGAGCGTTTTTGTTTCCCAGAGTACAGACTAAAGCGCGGTTTAGAGATTAATGAAGTTCAAATGCACAAAACACATGAAAATTCACCCACAGGAGATGTTCACCCCAAGCCTGTACCTGTACTTCCAAACCACCATGTGAAAAAATACACCGAGCGTTCTTCATATGACGAGCATGTTTGGCCCGATACACCACAAGTGTTGCCAAGCGCTCCTCTAGCTGATTTTTAACCCGCCACCATGCACTTGTGCTTCACTTAACCACACAATTATTTATGTCATACAATAAGACTTACACTTAATATAATATTAAACAAAGCTCAAAACCAACAACACATCACAACAGCAGTCGTCACCCTCACTTTGGATTTGTTGCTTTGTTGATTCCCTTGTTGTGGGGGTAGTGTTGGGGAGGGTGTTGAAGGGTGAGTGTGTGGGGGGGGTAGTGTTGAAGGGTGAGTGTGTGGGGGTGTGGGGAGGTGTTGAAGGGTGAGGTGTGTGGGGGGGTAGTGTTGGGGAGGGTGTTGAAGGGTGAGTGTGTGGGAGAGAGAGATGTTGGGCCATGCTCTTACATTATTATTTTTTTTTATTTATTTATATATTTTAGTCACTTAATTCTCTCATTAATATATTTTGTGTTTTATTTTATAGCGTGAAAGTGACCTTGTATAATTATAAAGCCCATTTGAGTGTGGACTTGTTGGTACACTTACAACTGTCAGAGCCAACCCCACACCATCCTTATACTCTCCACCCAACAACCACCATCACCATCGGCAATCTCAGGTCAGTCACATTCTGTCGTTTTTATTGTATCTTGCTTCAGGTATTGGTGATGGGCGCCTCAGAACACACGTAAAATGATGGGTAAGATGGCTATATTGCCTCAACTATCAGGACACATTATGACAAGATAAGCTTAGACACCACCTTATAGTCTAGCCAATCTACACCCTAAATAGGCCAAACCCATCACTAATTCCAGCAGTATTGTATCTGGTATCGTTTGGGAATTTTATCCTTATTACATATTAAAAATCAACCAAAATCAAATTGGAACAGTTACATTTTCAGGTGATACTGACTAGGTGTGGCAGTAAACGTGACACTATATTTTTGGCTGCAAATACCATATAAACATGGATAACACACTTAATAATACCATTTACTCTAAGTTGATTGAAATATCTATATATTTTTTTAGTTTATGCTCTTAAGCTCTTAGTGGTCTATTTCCCTTAAATATTTATTTTTAAAGGTACAAAGAAACTGAAGAAATCTCACTGAAGCAGAAAATATACAGGTTCTTACAACTTATTTATATTTTACCAATCACTACTGATAAAACAACTGTACAAGAGTAATATAACAGCAGATCTACATCTTCTGACTATATGTTGCCTACAATATCCAGATAATTCTACTGCTTATTGAGATAATTATGGTATTGTATAATTATAAACAACATGACAATTAGATGGTGGAGGGCATCTAAAGCTTATCATCTTTTCTGTCTGCTATTTTTCTGCTAAAACACTCAGTATATTGGCCTTTATGAAGTGGACCATATGAATGTAAAACATATTCCATTTTACATCACTTCTACTTCTTTCACGTACAGTAAGCCCTCCTTTAACGCAGGGGTTAGGTTCCTCGTAAACGCTGTGTTAGGGTAATCTACATTCAAGGAACTTAATAAATTCTCATCAGCTGACTCACAGACTGCCACTGCACTGCACTGGCTGTGTGCACGCCGTGACATCACATTGAGAGGGGGTGCAGGCACACAGTTACATATAGTCATAACCCATCACCTCAACACATTTACTTCCCACTTATAAACATCAGTGCTCTTCATTTGTCTTATTTTATAGCCACATTAGAGTTTTGGAATGATTTTTCCACAACTTTTATAGTTTCATTACAAGTAACAATATATGAGGTTGGTATACATACACACCCATGCTCTTAATTTTTCTTGTTTTATATTATATTTTCTTTATTTTTAAAGCCACATTAGATTATCGTAATGATTTTTCCACAACCTTTTGTTTCACTACAAGTTAACAACATATGAGGTGGGTGGGCTACCACTGCTGCATCCAGGCCACTTTGTAATTTATCAGACATTTTAATTTTCTCTTCTAATGTCATCACCTAACAGCTTTTCTTTACTCCACCATCACCTGGAGATAATGTATGTTTAGGAGCCATACTGTTTAAGAGTTTATTTCCCTTAAAAACAATAAAGAGAGCAAAAAGTGTATCAGCACACAGCTCTTACCTTGACTACATGAGGCTGAGGGAGATGTGAGAGGGAACCACGTTGTGTTAACGTACCGCATCAATTTGAATTCTCCGTGTTAGGCAAATACATTATTCACATTTATTTTCAAGTGTATACAGTTATTGAATTCACACTGGAGGAGGACATACTGTATTTTAATTAAGAGCATCTTATACTTGGTTGATGGTGTACTGTACTTTGCTTTTGTCATGCATGTTCTGTGGACTTTGCTTGGTACTGGTAGTTATAAATTCCAAATATTTTGATGACTAATGCATTTAACAGATTAGTTTTGCAAGTTAACATGTCACAATTATCAGTGGAACATCCCGAGGTACACAAAATCTTCTCAGATGGTCTTCAAGTGTTGAGGTATTCACATAGATACTCTCCTCTGACCCTGTTATGGAACAAGCCTTAATGAGAAGCCTGAAGACAACTGGGAGACTGACCAGAGGATGAGGGATAACAGTTAGTTATGTGACTGTTGTCAAATTCAGTGTGTGCAGATATGAATCATAATATGTAAGCTTCAACACCAGCAATCAACATACGGACTTGTCCCAAGCACATCAAGAGTGCGATGTTCGCGATACTGTGAAGCTTATCTTCTAGATCCCCATTTTCGCCAGTTACAACACTTTACAGTACTGGTACAGGTGTTTGTGCTGCAGATGACGTGGCTGTTGTTGTAAGTCAGAAAATTCTGGATGGGATGTTGGACCAAAATGTATCCTTGCATATGTCTTTAAGAAGGGGAATCAGGTCATTAGTATGGTGAAAAAATCTACTGTACCGTATGTGTTGGTTCTGAGTCTTTATCAACTGCTGTTTCAGCGGCTAGTCACAGCTCACATCACATACTACTACAAGCTGACAAGCCTGCAATGGGAGATGCTTTGTGGAAGGAAATGCCTAACAAAGAAGACAGCTTACCTGAAAATATCCAGTACATTCTCAATGGTGGTTTTCTCCCTCACTGAGTCCCATGAGAGACTGGTGAAACATTGGATGCTATATTAAATCATTTTACTCACTATGTAACAGCAACATTTGGTCAGGCTACCTTCGTCTTTGATGGATGTTATTCTGGTCCTACAACAAAAGATGGAGTCCAAGCAA
>NW_024742051.1:187500-220000 GCF_018991925.1 Homarus americanus | reverse complement strand
GAACAGAACTCTTAAAAACTAGGGAATGCCGGTAGAACCTTCCTAATATTACAACCAGAACAATATTAAATAAATACCAGATAGTCCTTTAGGTCTACTTTACTTGCAGGTCCAGTAACATCAGGTTTAGTTACCTTTAGTTCCAGTTCACCTGAGGTCCAGCTCATTGCAGGTCCAGGTAAGTTCAGGTCTGGCTCAATTTAGTCTAATTCACATCAGGTCCAGCTCAATTCAGGTCCACTTAAGGCAGTGATGGAGAAAGAACCTAAAAATATAAGATAAAGTACTGCACTGTTACTATGTAAAAATTAAAACATGTACAAAGCAGCTTTCCTCAAAATTACTTAAATAAAAATTTATTTACCTGAAGTGAAACAAAGTAAAAAAAAATAGTACAGCAAGCCCTTCAAATTTGCAGACCTCAATTACTTGCGGATGATACCCTGGATGTACCCAAGCATGTCTAAGGGTAGTTTTAAACTTGCTGGCATTTTCGCAGCCTGGACAGGGAGCTTTTCCTTTACCTGTATTGTATACAGCTCCTCCCCTTCTTACGACAGGGTTAGTGACCAAAATCCAGGTCATAAGTCAAAATGGCCGTAAGTCGAAAATGCTTAAATAATACATAGAAAATCTAGAATGGGCATCTCTTTTTCTTCTCAGCACCACAAAACTCTCACTCTTAAACTTGCCAGCCATTTTAAAGTGAATTACAAACGAATATATATATATATATATATATATATATATATATATATATATATATATATATATATATATATATATATATATATATATATATATATATATATATATATATATATATATATATATATACAGTATAATTATGTGATGAAAGTGGTTAACAATTTAAAACAGTGGGTTCATCTTATTGCACCAAGGTTACATTCACACAAGTAAAATAGCCTATGGTGTTAGTAATTCCCTGATGTACTGTACAGTAAGTCATCACACTAACTTGGGACTCAATAACAAAGATTATTTACCATTGTTCAAGCTATGGTTACATATGTTTACTTATGTTTAAAGAGTTTTCTTGGCTGAAGGCATCAAAGTAAATTACATTGGTAAGTGACTGAAGAAAAACAATACAATACCATTGTTCATAAATCATTAAAATACATATACAGAAAAATCGCCCATCTTTTTCTCCAATTTCATTTCCATTTGTTTATGCTGGACTTCACAAAGTCCATTCCAGTTGATAGAGGAGGAGGGCTAAGATAAAAACAAAAAAATGCGGAGTCCCTGAACCTGGCTGATGCCAGGTCCGAGGGCCAGGGTACAAACTCACCGCGCTAGTGGAGTGTCACAGAAAACTGAAACATTTGGAAGGGGTAATTCGTATACTGTATGTTGTTTCAAATGAATTATGCCAGTGTCTGTGTATATAATACGTGTGTGTACTAATAGTATTAAGGGACAACTCAAGGTACCTATATGGGGGGGTGGGGGGGGGAGAGGCCCAATTGATACATACTACTGTACAATAGTGAGTAAGTGTGACCCTGTCTGAAGGTTATAGTATTACGTCTGTGTACCATTAGTAAACATAGCTACAGTACCTCAGGTATCAGATGAAAATATATGAGAACAATGATCTGGGTAAAGGATAAATGTGAAGTGTTGGGGTTGATCTATAAACTGTACCCTAAGGAAAATATCTTATGTACCTCGGTGTAAGCTTAATACACATCGCTACCCCATGTGACAAATAGCCACAAACAGTGCAAAGATTTGAGAATCTTATGAACGTGTTAAACAATTGCAAAGTGTTGGGGGGGATGGACCATACATACAGTATAAAGTGAAGTGGATATACCCAAGACAAGAACCAAGACCTTAGTTTGGTCTGGCGCCTAAATCGCCCGCTGCTACAGTTTCGAGGTAATGAGATAGCCAAAGTAATTTGCCTGAACCTGACAAGCCAGACACTTACTGTAGTACGTAATTTAGAATTAAGGTATGTTACTATTAGGCATAAAGTCACAATATATAAGAAAGTGTACGTGTGGGGGCCAGAATAAAGACACGGTAAAATTTAAGCACTGGCACCTGTAGGCCTAGTCAGTGTAAGACATTGCCCATCGTCTTCAGTGACATTTGGCAGGTCAGGTGTACATGCCTGTGAGAGGTGGTGACCATGGATGCAGACCAGTGAGGTCTCAGGAAATACTTGGCCCAGCAACCACTGATCTACTGAGGCGCCCACCTGGTGTTGTGGGTAATGCTTGTGGCAATATGAACCCAACAGTAAAACAAATAACTAGTCCACAGGTCAGTCATCAATATTAACTAATATAAACAAACACCAGTCCAATGGTCAATATCATTAACTCACACAGAAAACAACAACGAACGGTCATCAATAACCAATAATAGTAAATGTCAAACAATCAGGTCAGTCATCAATATTAACCAAACAGTAAAACAAATAACTCGTCCACGGGTCAGTCATCAATATTAACCCAACAGTAAAACAAATAACTCGTCCACGGGTCAGTCATCAATATTAACCCAACAGTAAAACAAATAACTAGTCCACGGGTCAGTCATCAATATTAACCACACAGTAAAACAAATAACTAGTCCACGGGTCAGTCATCAATATTAACCAAACAGTAAAACAAATAACTCGTCCACGCAATAAGTTATCATTAACCAAACATAAAATGTAAATAACTAGTCTTAACCCAACAGTAAAACAAATAACTAGTCCACGGGTCAGTCATCAATATTAACCAAACAGTAAAACAAATAACTCGTCCACGGGTCAGTCATCAATATTAACCCAACAGTAAAACAAATAACTCGTCCACGGGTCAGTCATCAATATTAACCCAACAGTAAAACAAATAACTAGTCCACGGGTCAGTCATCAATATTAACCACACAGTAAAACAAATAACTCGTCCACGGGTCAGTCATCAATATTAACCCAACAGTAAAACATATAACTAGTCCACGGGTCAGTCATCAATATTAACCAAACAGTAAAACAAATAACTAGTCCACGGGTCAGTCATCAATATTAACCCAACAGTAAAACAAATTACTAGTCCACAGGTCAGTCATCAATATTAACCCAACAGTAAAACAAATTACTAGTCCACAGGTCAGTCATCAATATTAACCCAACAGTAAAACAAATTACTTGTCCACAGGTCAGTCATCAATATTAACCCAGACTTTATATTATTTATTTAATCTCATATGTATGTAACTTATGTTTATCATTATATTTTGAGAACTCTGAATATTATTGAAATAATGAGTCACACTGACAATGAGCAGTAAAGGGTTAAATGTTACTTCACACAATTAAATAAACTCACAATGTTTTGAAGGCTCATGAGCGGACCTGTGCCATTACCATCATCTGAGGTAGAACCATTTTCACGAGAACATCCCATCAAGTCAATCTTCTGGCAACATGGGATGCTTCAGGTTCCTCAGACAGGTAATCAATTGAAAAAAAAATATATATGACAGCATACAGATAAATGCCTGTACTGTAAAGATACAGCCGACACTGTAAGTAAACAATGCTGTCAAACACTGAAGTGACAATTACCCCTCTAGTTGCTTTATTAAACTCCAGGATAAACTGTACTACAAAAATGAAAATCCCACAGAAAAATCCATGAAAATTGAGGAGATGGCAAATTTTGGAAGGATGTGCTGGTTAAAATTGAACTGGTAGGGACCATTACACCCCCTTTCTCGCCTATGACTTTCCTTATTCGCTCATGCTTGTTCACACACACGTAAATTAACTTCCCTACTTCTGTTATCTTAATTGTATTACTATCTCCTTTTAAAATATAGCCATTACAGGTTTAACTTCAAAGTACTGAAGGTATAACCAATTAAGCTACTCAGCCAGGTTCGCCATTGTTCCACTGACAAATTCCTACAATAATTCCCGGCAATGCAATCTTAAATTAATATGACCCACTCTACAAATAACCTTAAGAGTATCAATACATTTGCATAAGTACAAATTTAACCATTTGAATAAATGGGGAATAAAACTTACCGTAAATATGAAAAACGGAGGGAGGGAGTGTCAACAGCCGGCAGGGCTTCCATGACACACACACTGATCTTGAAAAAAGACTGGATCAAGCAAGCCATTGTTCTCGAGTGCGCAAATTTGCAGCCAACAAAATTTGGGCAGCGCCATATTGGATGGACCCAAAGCTTACCGCTGAATGTAACACAAATATGGCGAAGTGGGGAACTCAGTGCTGTGCTTTCGGGTGCAGCAAGGGAAGAAAATTAGGAAATGAAAGAGAAAACGTTCGAAGTGATAGTGAAGGGACTGAAGACGAAGAAACGAAGATGAAACATAAATTTCCAAGAACTTTTCATGGGTAAGTTATATTTTTATTGCTGCTACTAGCCTTAGGCCGATCCCTTGATGCCTAATGAAGAGGCAGCATTCGATGTTAGCTTCACGCCACTTTAACTCCGATAATGAATTTATACGAGGATAAAATATTTCTCAACATAATTAAGTCTAAGTTGATATTTAGCCTTTCGTTTCTTCCATACTTTTGCATAGATATAATCAGGTAACAGCAAATTTCGTTTCAAGCTAACAAAGCTTATGGAATGCTTTGTATTATCAATTAAATGAATAAATTTTTGACAAGCATAATTTCTCATCAACAGATTTCCATCTAATCCTGAGAAGAGAAGGCAATGGCTTGTTCAAATGCATCATGAGGACTGGTCACCTACATCCTAGTCTCAAATCACTCCTGTGTCTCCTCGAACAGTTATATGACTGCATCACCCTTTGGGGGTCCGGGTCACCTGTGGTCCGGGGTAGTGGGTTTGGTAAGGTGTAGGTTGGTTATATGGTATGAGTTAGCAAGCACAGAGTAGTGGGAATTCAGAACACACAATCAAGAGAACTATTATGAGGGGGGGGGGGGCTAATTTCAAAATGTAATAATAATAATAATACAGAAATACAAAAATGAAAAAAGATCAATAGTGAGAAACAATATATGTATGTTGTTGTCAAAGTAAGAGAAACAATTGAGACCCTGCAATTGTGTGTAAATGAGACAGAAAGATAAATCAGCAACCTGGGACTTGGTCACATATAGCAGCAGGGTCTACCATTAGACAACACATTATGCTTCCAATATCTTCCCAGGCGGTAGTACCTCCCTGTTTGGTAGCTGCCTACTACCTACTACCTGTTAATACTAAGTCAAATATATTGTCACCTCTAGTAGGCTCTGTAATTAGTTGTTTTAAAAAATTGTCCTGTACTACATGTAGGAAGTCTTCAGATTCATAGTCATCTATAATGTTGTCCCAGTCAATATTTCTAAAGTTTAAATCCCCCATAATGCATAGACTGAGCTGCTGCTTTCCCTAATAACACACATAGGACTGACTCACCAGTAACTATGAATATCCTTCTCTCACCACTGTCCCAATTATCACACAGAGCTCCTACGTTCTCCTTCATGGCAAAATAACACTTAGACATAATTATAATCCAAATGGCCTCGTAAGTTGATAAAAAATGAAGTCAAATGGCCCACCCAGGTCCTCCTAGCTGATGTGTTGTTGTGGTGGACGCAAGCTTGAAGTTGTTATGATTACCACGAACACTTTCTAAAATATTTTCTATAACTATTTATTTATATCATTTATCTATGTAATAAAACTCTAAAAGTAATATTTATCTATTTGAAAGTAAATAAATAGATATATAATCTCTAACTCGGTCATAATATATCTAATACCCTATATAACTTTCTTTACATACTGTACTTCATATAAGTTTTATCTACAAAAATAATAAATAAATAAATAATTTTCTGATATATTACTGCAATGTATTGTATTGTTTTATTTATTACCGGCTACAGTCTTGTTACCGAGGGTATAGTGCTGTTGCCAAGGTTATAGTGCTGCCAAAGTTATAGTGTTGCCAAGGTTATACTGTATTCTTATTGCCAGGGTTACAGTCTTGTTACCAATGCTATACTGTAGTCTTGTTACCAAAGTTATACTGTAGTCTTGTTACCAAGGCTATAATGTAGTCTTGTTACCAAGGCTATACTGTAGTCTTGTTACCAAAGCTACTGTCTTGTGGGCAATAAAAATAAAACCAATATAATATATATATTATGTCATTAACTGTATTTGAAGATAAAATAAAACAATATACAGTATCCTATAAAACTGTGAAATTTCTGTAAAGGTTTATAATAAAAAAATGCTGGTTTACAAGTCGTTATCCTCACTACTGTATTAAGACCCGGTAACAAAACTGAAGATGACTGCGGCGGTTTATGATGTACTGACGGGCGATGTGTCCTGCAGGAGGGACGCCAGGCTGGAGGCAGCGGCCAGGGACCCAACGCCCATACTGGAGGATGTGGACACTCCCGCAGACGTCTGGCTGCTACTCCCGATGGTGACGCTCGATCCTAGAGTGCCGAGCGTCCCCAGCGCAGAGGCCGCAGCCCCTAACACAGATCCCGTCGTTGCTCCGCTGCCTGACTGTGCTGTTGTGTTTCCTGGTATTGTTCCTGTGGCACTGTTGCTGCTGGTACTGTTGGTGGCACTGGTGGTGTTAGTGTTGGTGTTACTGGTGTTGCTGTTGACTGTAGTGTTGCTGGTAGTGCCAGTGGTGGTGCCACTGTTAGTGGTACTCCCAGATGTGTTCTGTAAATAGTTACATCACTATTATTTTCTGTAAGTAAACAAACATTTTACCAGAAAGTGTACTGCACTTATACAGACACAAGTATATGTGTCATGGTAGACAAACTCCATCAGTAGTTACCTCAATGGAATCCAAGTTGAGGTGTGTGATAAAACGAAGTCGTCTCTGTAGTGCCGGTCTGAGTCCACGGATGATGCCCTCAACATCGGTCTTGATGGAGTCACCAGTAAACATGTACTTGATGTGGTAGAGAACGTCACAGATGGGGTCCATGTACTTGAGCTCACTAACACTACGATCCACCTGTTGGTAACAACACAGCAGTATTGTAGAGACACAGTAACAGCAATGATGATTAACTTCATCATAACATTTCATAATGAAAGTCTATATTTTCAGCATTTTAAACCATATACTTTTGAATGCTAAAAGTATACAATTATTACAATGAAAACTATATACTTTATGTTATTGTCTTGGTGTCAGAAATTACATTCCTGGTGCAAAAAATGTGCTTTTTGGTACCAAGACTAAATCAAAAAGCACATTTCTGGCACCAAGACTACAGCCTTAGTGCCCAGAAAGCATTAAAAATCATACACTTATGTTTTTGAATACTAAAAGTACTGTACTGTTTAATATTTGTATGACTGAAAGGTAAAAGTGTGTCTTGTAGAGAGAGGCACAATAAACGCACCTTAAAGAGAGCTTCATAAAGCTCTATGGTGACGTCAAACACTTTACGAGCCAGTTCACTGTTGAAGCGCTGCAGGAACGGCCCCACCAGGTGACACAACACCACCAACTGTTCCTCGGTAGTCAGCATTGGTCGTACTCTGTCCCTCATGAACCTGTAGTGACATATTAATGGGATTTAAATCTATACCGAGTTAAATCTAAACATTTATGGCCATTATGGAATATTTCAAAGTAAGGTTTATGATTGAGGCCACTAATTAATCCCTTGTGTATGGGTCGCCTCAGAGCTGAATAAAATTGTCGGGCATTAACCAAATAAAATATTAAAAATGGCATCCTAGTAGTGAAGGTGTGAATAAATAGCACTGCTATTAATAATGAGTTTGCCTAGTACTATTTGTTACAGCCTGGAACTCACTGGGGGATGCGACCGACTTGTCCAAACGATGCATGGTGCCAAAAGGAGTGGGCAAGTGCCACAGTGAGGGCGGCACTCAGGTCACTACGGGACGACTGTAGCTGTTCCAAATTCAGCATCGTGAAGGGATCCATCGAGGTACTACTGGGGGAAGCTAGACATGGTTTCTGCACAGGAATAATCAACCAATAATTAGAAACATCTCTCCCATCCTTTCCCCCATTAAAGGAACTACAGTAATTACGAGAAATCCCAAAATACAAAATTAACTACAGCATACAATAGTTATAATACATTATATATAGAACTTAAAGTATGTTCATTGTTTATATGAGACAGATGGTAGTGAAGGAAATACAACTAGAAGATGGTATGTGATAATAAATTGTCCAGGATTATAAAGTGTGTTTTTTTATGATTATTTTGATCCCAAATTCACTCATGGTGCACAGATACTGAAGAAGTTTATCATACAGAGTTGAGTGACAGAGTATGTGAGTAAATGAGACAGTGAGTGAGATTGAGTGACCAAACGAGTGAGTGAGAAAATGAGTAAGTGAATGAGTGAGTGAGTGTGAGGGTGAAGAATTACGTGAGTGAGTAAACTATTAGGTGAGTGAGTGAGTAAGTGAGAAAATGAGTGAGTGAGTAATACCATAACTCACCTGGAGTAGTTCAATAATACGGTCGTGTACCACCAGCCAGTAAGGTTCAGGTAGACAGGTGAGGAGGAGACCGACAGCATTCACCCATTCCTCCACCTCACCATTGGGAATGTCACAGTACCTGGAAAAAGAGAATCGGGTAATGAAGATAAAAATAATTCTTTTGTCGGTAATAAATCAATATGAACAGAATACCAAATGGACAAGGAAAATTGAAGTGAAAATACTGATATGGTTCAGTTAGGTTACCCTTTGAGCAGCACATCCAAGAGTTTGTTGGCAACGATGGTGGGATTACTGGGAAGGGCCATTAGCTCCACACAGCTCACATGAAGGGCGTGAGCACCGCTGTTGGCGAACTCGTTGAACCGCCACTCCACTGCCGGGAACACTGGCTTACCTTGCATAGCTGTTGTCTGGAGTTAAGGAAGACTCACTATGATAGGTAAGGTTGTAAGTGTTGTTTGTAAGGTTGTAACTGTGTTGTTTGTAAGGTTGTCAATAAGTTACAAAAGGTTGTCAAAATAACCTACAAAATGGAGGTCACATATCTAATGGACTACTCTCTCCATATACTGTAGTCAGTTAATGGGAGTTTGACTATTGTGAAAATGAACGTAGGTCCCTTAAGCCTGACAGCTCATAAGAGGCGGGACAGATATCTCAGTGTATAGGGTGTCTTTCTCTCTCTCTCTCTCTCTCTCTCTCACACACACACACACACAGAAAAATTAACCTTCATTTATTTTTCTTTGTTAGGTTGAGAGAATCATAACAGATTAATGAACACGGTAGATAAATCAACCCAAGAGGAAAGAGTCGGTTTAATATTCACAAATGTAGACCCAGATGCCACACACCATTCAGCTGTAAAGGAATTTAATCAACACCCAGGGATAGGGATGGTTAGCTTAACATTATCTTAGGTTACCATTATCTTAGTTGAAGTTACCATTAGGGTGTTTAATCATCGGGTGAAATAATCTGGGGTGTCTAATCTTCCCCTAATCCTCACCAACCCTAATTAACTCCCCAAAATAAGCTTAAATAATCTGTAAATAAAAGGACACTGTTGACCAGACGTCTAACGAGCGCTGTGTAGTAAGACAACGCCGGGTTCCATGCGATGTCTTCCTGAGGCCGGGCTAGATACTGTCTATATGCCTCAGTCAGAGCCCAACCCTGGGGACGAATTTCTTGCTGTGACATGATAACGGCGACCACCAGACGGCGCTTGAGGTTGGGCCGTTCCCGTAGCTTGTTCTCGTAATAGTGGAATGTGTTGTATAGATATGTGATTGGCCGATCTGGAATGTAAACAAAAAATTAAATATGTAAGGAAAACATTCAAATAAACAGATCACTTGAAAATTTGTGCTGCCCCAGTTTATTTCACCTGATAATTTAATACCAAAATTCTACCCTAACCTAATGTAAACTATTCTAAATGCCCTAGATAGATTAATGTGTTTAATCACCAGGTAAAATAAACTAGGATGGTTAATCTTCCTGTGACATGTATAGAGTATAAACATTGAAGGATAAAATAAGGATAACTGAAGAAAATCCAGTAGGGTACAGAAGCCATAACTCACCGTGGAACTTGTATAATATCCCCAGTCTCTCTAGGATAGTCTCTAGGTTCTTGTGTACTTGGTGAAGCTCTAGGAACCTATGGATGATTATGTCCAACACCTGAGAAGAAATAGACACCAAATTTAGACAATGTTGACCCTGATCTCTGACCTTTGACCCAATTTTATCTAAGATTTTATATTCCTTTGAGTGTTGATGATTGATTGATTGTGGTAATTACATCCCTGACGACCCAACAGGTTTCACATCTAAACGACCCTCGATATAACGGACATTCCACCCAACATAGTCACTTAAATAGAAGTTTCACTGTACTATTAAAAACTATTAATATTTACCGTATAAAATAATCACTTACGGGCAAGAATCTCAAGCAGACGTTCGAGAAGTAAATTGGCAACGTCTGGTACTGTGCGGTGAGTGTTCCTTGCTCCGCCAGTATACTCTCGGGGGAAAACTTCTCGGGATATTTGCGGTGGAAGGCCATGTGTTTCTCGTACCTGGGGAAGTGTGAAATAACGTCAGGTCATGTTATGTTAGGTCATGTCAGGTCAGGTCATGTTCGGTAAGTTTTAGCACATCAATATGAATGTATTTTTATGTTGTGTATTCCCACCATATCCATCCTAACATCGTAGTTTAACCCTTAGAATTATCTGTTATAGGTTAAAGGGCTAAATAATTATCCTTGATGGGTTAAAGGGTTAAATAATCATCTTTAAAGGGCTAAATAAACATCCTTAAAGGGATAAAGGGTTAAATAATCACCCTCAAAGGGTTAAATAATCATCCTTGAAAGGTTAAATACTTATTATTAAAGGGTTAAATAATCATCCTTGAAAGGTTAAATACTTATCATTAAAGGGTTAAATAATCATCCTTAAAGGGTAAAATGGTTAAATAATCATTCTTACAGGACTACAGGGTTCATAAACTCAACGCTACACATTACCAGTTATTCTGCCGCCAGTGGTCGGGGGAGTTCTCCTTGACGAACTCCTGCACGCGGTTCCTCAGCTCGGGAGGCTTGAGGAGTAGCAGCTGTATGATGAAGAAACAAACGTGGGCCTCGCTACCCTCCTGTGTCCTGAGGGCCTGGTGTGGGGGAGGGGGAAGAGGGGTGGGGGGGAAAGAGGGTGGGAGGGGAGGGGAGAGGAGGGAGTGGGGAAGAGGGGTGGGAGGGGGAGTAGGGGAAGAGGGTGGGGAGGGGAAGAGGGGGGTGGGAGGGGGAGAGAGGAGGGGAAGGGGTGGGGAGGGGAAAAGGGGGGGTGGGAGACGGAAAAGGGTGGGAGGGGGAAGACAGGGTGGGAGGGGATAGTAGAGTTTAAATATAGTAAAAGATTATAGTTTGTATAGTTTGTTTCATTTTCAGACTATAACCAAACTAAACCTAACCTAACCAAATCTAATGTAATATAACCTCACCTAACTTACCCTAACCTAACCTCAGAAGACAAGAGTTAGATACAAACACCTCGACACAACAGACAGAGAGGTAAACAAACTCACCAGGCACAACATGAGGCGATCTATGGGCACTATGTTGTACACCCAGATGATGGCGTTCATAGTCTCGACGTACTTGGTCACGTGTTGGCCCCCGGCGCTGTTCGAAAACTCCAACACCAGGAAGTCACAGAGAGTGCGGACGTGGGCGGCGAGTTGACGGGGCCCCACTCGTTCCAGCACCCTGAGATTGTATGGTAATTAACGCAAGGAGTGGATGAGGAGTAACTGGTATTTATAGGAAACTCTGTGATGATAGTAAATAATGCTGTGTTATTCTACTATACTGTATAAATGGAACCATACAGGGTAGGCTTAGGGGTTAGTGAGGGTTGAGAAATATGAGAATTTATTCATTGATTTAAAAAATATTATTCCCTAATGATAATGAGAGTGGGTCCCACAGGCAGGACTACCCATTAGGGACAGTGTGAATAGCTACAGTACACAAGGAGGCAGCATGGCCGGTACTGCTCTTGATTGTATTCATTTCCCTGATACAAGACTTGATAAACTTACTTGTAGGCGATGGGTGGTACTCGATCAGTGTCCAGCACCATCTTGAACAGGAGACAGAGGAAGAGGGGGGAGGTGTTGTGTTGGAGGGAGAAGTGGGTGATGATGTCGTTCTCATTGTTCATCGACTTCCACTTCCTGTACTCCTCCTCGACCGCTTTCTGTTGACGAAACGGGACGATTTACTCTGTTAATCCACGTCTGAAAGGTTTCTCGTCGTGTCCAAAGTAGCCAGCCCCTAATGAGTAAGTCAATAATGCCTTGAACTGATCTAGATACCAACAAAAATGACCTTTCAGAATATATAAATAACCTAATATTACCTTGGGGGGTCAGGTTATGTTGGGTCAGGCCAGGTTATGCTTGGTTAGGTCATGTTATGTCAGATTGTGTAGGTCAGATCAGGTTACGTTAGGTTAGAGTAGATTAGAAGAGGTTAGATCATGTTGTTATGTTAAATAAGGATAGGTCAGGTCATGTTATGTTAAGCTATGTATGCTACTGGTTATGTTAGGTTAGCTTAGCATTAGGTCAGTTAATCTTAAGATGAAATAAGCTGGAAGGGCTAATTGAGAGCTACTTGACCAATATACAATACAGTAGTGGATAAGGAAACACTCACAACCACCATACAGTACCTTGAGTGTGTGCATGTTCTCCCGAGGTGCAGGACACTGGTGGTAAAAGTCCGAGATGACGGTCGGGAAGCACTGGAGCGTGTGATTGGCCCACGTGTGAGGGGTCTGAGTCATGATGGTCTTCAGGACATCGACGCACCAACGAGCCGAGTCTCCTGAGCTGTCACAACCTACAGTGTGAGATGTTTGGATGAGCCTCTTGTGTATGGGGTCCCCTCTGAGCTGAATAAAATTGTCTGGTAGTGGCCAAATAGAATATTAAAAGTGGAGTCCCTGTAGTGAAGGAGTTAATAATTAAAAATCTGGGATCACCTGATGATTAACGTCCTAATGCTACCTTGAGGGGTTAGGTTAGGGTTAAAATGTTAATACTGTGGTGACAAATCTTCAGGTGATCCAAATCTTGAAAAAATTACCTACAAGTAAACCTCTATTTACAATGTCCCAACCTATGATAATCCACGTTAATGATGCTGATAAATATTTGTCACCCCAACAACTCACCAAGTTGGTATATGGAAAGCATATGAGTCGCGATCTACCCGAAAGCCACCTCGTGACCATCTGGTGAACTAGTCCGGCCGTTGTTTCTTTTTGGTTACATGTGTGTAATAATGAAGCTCAATGTTGATCAAATATCATCAGTGTTGTACCTTACAGTGAGAGGACATCACTAAAGTTCACCTTGTACTGTACTCTTTGTTATTGACTGTGAGTTCTTTCTCTCTGATCCTTCACCCCAACATAAATATTTTTACTACTTAGTTTTTGTCTTCATTCAAGAGTCTTCAGGTCATGACACCCACTAATCCTCTACTACAGCTTCATCACAACATTTCTTACATTTGTTTTTAATAAAATAATTGAGCCCCATCACTAGTATTGTGTTTTTTGTGTAGTGAGCAGTGTAACTCTGAAAATGTCTGGCAACCATTTTACTCACCATCCTTAAGGCTACACCTCCAGTCCTCACTATTGAGACTCGCCCAAAGTCTGTGTGGGAGTCAGGGTGATGTGTCCACTCTACCTTAAGCGTCCCTTTTAGCCTTGAAGGGGACGTGTGATGAGGACAAGACTTCTTAATGCTGTGGTGAGTGAGAGTGTTGTAGGGTGTCTGATGGCCAGGAACTTATCCCAATGAATCCCATGTTATAATGAACCTGATTTACGATATTTTGATTTGCGATTGTGTTTCCAGGAACCTAACCCCATCACATAGAGAGGCTTACCTGTATTGCAAAACTGTCCATGTCAGGTTAGGTCAGGTCAGGTTAGGTCAGGTCAGCAGCAACCCCTCAATCCTATCCCATTATCATGACCCAAGTTGAATCAAACCCGTTTACATTCTCACCCGTTACGTGTATTGTCCGAGCCATAGTCAAGACCAGCACCCGGTTGAGCTCTTCGGAGTCGCTACTGATGAGGTTGGGTTTGGTGTCTGAACAAAACGTGAATCGGGTCAAACTGGGCATCACCTCTGCGTTGCCCAGACCCGTGATGAGTCGTAGGGCCACACTCTCCATACTAAGCAAAAAGATAACAGGTTGATTGATTTATCTAACACAATGAGTATATACAGATGTGGATTACCAAGAGACTTTACACACAGGATAAAGGGAAGTGCTAACTACGGTAATGCTTTCTCCGTGGATAACCTGATTTAAGAGCTAGTTCGTCATATACAGACAAATACAGATATATTTAATTAAAGGAATGGCATTTGAAGTATAATTTAACAAATATTTCATCTTGTATGTTAGAGACAGATACTGTACTGACTGATTTAAATAAAGGAAGGTAATTTAAAGTCTAACTCAACAACTATTAATCAGGCAGGTTAACGACAGATACCGAAAGGACTAAATAAAAAATAATTTATACCCCCAATACAAAAAACTAGTCCATCTTCCTTACCATAGGTGGAGCTGAGTCATTTGGGTCATGGTACTGAGGGGGACGGCAGCCATGTGGTGGATGGTGGAGAGGAGTTGGATGCGGTACTGTGGGGGAGAGTGGTGGATGCGGTGGATGAACATCTCCAGGAGGGCGTGCAGGATGCTCCATACGTGGCTCTTGAACACTACTGGCAGGTGGTTCACTGTGGAGGTGGAACAGGATCATGTAACCCAAGTAAATTTTGACTATTTGTATATCTGGGAGAGTCAGTGCAACTAATTCAGGTTTAGAAGAGTCAATATGCAACTAATTCAGGTTTAGAAGAGTCAATATGCAACTAATTTAGGTTTAGAAGTCAATATGTAACTAATTCAGGTTTAGAAGAGTCAATATGCAACTAATTCAACTTTAGAAGAGTAAATATGTAACTAATTCAGGTTTAGAAGAGTCAATATGCAATTAATTCAGGTTTAGAATAGTCAATATGCAACTTATTCATCTTTAGAAGCTTCAATATGCAACTAATTCAGCTTTAGAATAGTCAATATGTAACTAATTCAACTATGCACTGTACTATCAACAAATTATGAATATTCAGTGTATAACCAATCCAATTATCTTATCACCATATCTAGGATAGTGAAGGCTGCAACTAATCCCACTTTTTCTATCATTAATCTACTAAGGATTTCTCAGATGATGTATTAACAAGCTCTAATAATTCTAACGTTAGTGTATCTTGATTTAATCTTTCCTGTGCCGGCGTTGATTCCGGCTGGCCAATGGTGTGCTGGAGTAATGAAACACACCCGCCCCGACCACTCACCTATGAACGTCTTGATGCCGATGCTCTCGATCTCCGTGTAGACCAGAAGCCTCGCGTACGTCTCGATGAGTGCCGGAGCCAGTGCCACCGCTGACTTGTGCTGAGCTTGTTTTTGTATGTGCTGTAAAAAAAAGAAAAGCATGTTTGGTTAGATTTGGTTAGGTTACGTTGGGTTAGGTTAGCTGTTTGGACTATCAGCAAAAGAGCCATAATATATATATTAATTAAACCTAAACTACTGCTTTATTAGTATTATATGACTTGTGTTCTTATATAACATGTGAGAGGTCATCATTATTAAGGTCAAATAAACACACTAGAATTAATTACAGTTGTTTGTATCTAACCTAACCCAACCTGACCTAACCTGACCTAATCTAACCCAACCTGACCTAGTCTAGCCTAACCTACCCAAACCTGACCTAACTTAACCTAACCCAATCTCTAAAACAAAGTATACAGTAAAAACCTCCATTTAATGAACTATATAGAGATGAAAGTCCATTATATCGAGGGTCCGTTAGATATAAAACCCCATTTAAGGGATTATGTGGAGAGAAAAGTCCGCTATATGGAGGTTTCACTGTATAAACAACTTTCTCAACCCAACACCTCACCAACACAATACTGTACAACACAACACCAATACAACACCTCAAGAACACAACACAACACCAATACAACACCTCAAGAACACAACACAACACCCACCTGCCCGATGTTATGGACGAGACTCATTTTAACGTGGACGGTGAGGGAGTCGAGCAGCGTTATGGAGAGGGGGGAGGTGCTGCCCATGGCCACACAGTTTATACCGGGCATGGGTACAGTCGACTTCTGGTTACCCTGGATACTGTCCGATAGTGTCAGAACGGGTCTCTGGAAATACTCCTGTGGGGAGGGAGAGAAGACAAGAAGGAAGAGTGAGAGAGGGAAGGGGAGAGAGGGAAGGAGAGAGAGGGAGAGAGAAAAAGTACATTAGTTATAAATATCATGAGATCGACAGCCATATTTATAGCAGTTAAGAGTGACTGACGATGACTCAGACAACCTAATCCTGGGACGTTGGTTTAAAGTGATACTGTACTCAGATATATGTACAGGGTGTGTCACAAGGCAGGCACACGTATACAGTACAGGGTGTCTCATAGGCCACAACAGAAGACAGCAACCGGGCAACATATCAATGAACAAAAGGAAATCTACGACACTTCAATTTCCCAACAACCGAGAAGGCTTCATTCGTACCTGATTGGTGGAGTAAGCATTGACGAGCAGGGCAATTCTGTAGTCGGCCGGGTTGCCAGCTGTAATGAGTGGCAGTTGTGGGTTGTGGGCCAGACTCTGCAAGAACCTATGAGGGAAAATGGTCAGGTTAGGGTTGGGTTAGATTAGGTTGGGTTAGATTATTTAATATATGCATCACTAGAGAGGGAGTGGTGGGTGTGTTGGGTGAAGAGAGGGTGTGTGTGGGTGTGTTGGGGGAGGGAGGATGTGTGTGGGTGGTTTAGTGAGTGTGTTGGGTGGATGGAAGTTAAGTTATTATACTCAAAGGGTTAAATCACTGTACTCAAGGTGTACAGTAGAGTAGTGTAGAGTCGAGTAAAGCAGTGTAGAGTACAGCAGAGTACAATACATACTCATGGTGATTCTTGAACACAGTAGGCAAGGAGCGAGGGGTCTTGATGTTATCTGCCTGAGCCTTCTTCAATATATGCATCAGTATACACATGGCTGACATCTGCATGGCACATCTCGGGTCGGTATAATCGGGCACCGGCAGCGGCTCTTTCTCCGGGTACAAGACCTCTATAATCACACACAATAAAAAAATAAAATATTACTTTATGTTATGATTGACTTTCATCAGATCTTATGTTGGTTGTGATAAAAGTTTTCACATAATCGTCATGAAATTATAGATATAGAGGCATCAGTTCATTAAGTTTCTATATAATCTTCATGTAATTATAGCGGCATCAGTTCTCACCAATAAGCCTGAGCACCGGCAGGAAGTCAGAGAACTGGTTCTTCTGTATACTGCCGGAGAGGAACTGAAGCAGGACCCACATGAGGTGGTCACGCCCTTGGTGGCTGCCCTTGGCCTTGAGCTGAATAAAGAAAATAAAAACAAATATAATTACAAATGGATATATAATTATTCATTAACATACATTTAATTCATTTTTTATACCAGCATAATGAATAATCCTTCACTTGATAACATGACTCAGTGATATCATTACCATCTTGTTTAATCTCAAAGCCACAATGGGAAGAAGGTTTAAGATGGATTAGGATAATGTGTGTTGATCCGAGAGCTTACGATTCCTTTTTGCTGTAGGTATAAAACATAAACCTCCTCCCACCGCTTTAAGACCCATGAGCCTTTACATGCGACACACCTCTAACATCCGACACAGAGTAACTTCAGAACCCACGAGCCTTTAAATACCTTGTCATGTAACCTCAGAACAAGCGAGGGGAAGGAGATAAGTTGAATGAGGACGAAGTAAATGAGGAGAGAGGAGAGATGAGCGCAGGTACAGGGGCTGTGGTCTCCGGACGTCGGGGTCGAGTTATTACCGCCGGAGCCATTGGAGGACGACACACCGCTGGAGGCATCGACCCGACTGCAGTCCTCCAAGGCTGAGACCATTAACTCCACCAGCTGTTCCTCGAGGGCGATGCACCGCTGTTTTTGCTGGAGGGAGAGTGTTGGTACGGTCAGTTGTTTATACAGTCGAGTGGTGGTCATTCTATTCACTGCTGCTACAGTTAATATAGTTATACAGTCAACAGTTTCAACAGTTAACAGTTAATACAGTCAACGGTTAATATAGTCATACAGTCAACTGGGGTTAAGGACGAGTGTTGGTATGGTTAGTTGTTTATAGTCTAGTGGTAATCATCTGTTCACTGCCATTACAGTTAATATAGTTATACAGTCAACAGTTAATACATTTATAGAGTCAACAGTAAATACAGCCATACAGTCAACAGTTAATACAGTTATACAGTCAATGTGATGGAGGAGTGGACAATCCTATGCTGCTCAGTACTATACAAAAGACAATTAACTCAGCCATACAGTATGTTTTCTTTAATATCTATCACGGTGCAGTATACAAAGGGCAACAGGACATCACACCAGCCATATCATACTTTTGTCTATGTCTATCATGATACAGTACACAAAAAAGACATCAAATCAGCCATATCTCACCTTCTTGGGTATGTCTATCACGGTACAGACCATCTCTCGGGGGTACGGCTGCCTCATAATATACCGCAGGAGGCTAGGTTGAGGCTCCAGAAGCTCAGGGCTGTATGGTAGAGCTCCCTTCAGTTGGAACTTGAGGGAGACTGAGTCGAGCTTCCAGGAGTTGATGGAAGGACTGTTGTGACCTGAGGAATAAATGAGGGACAATGCTTTTAAAGAGAGTAGGTTAGGTTTGGTTAGGTTAGGTTTGGTTAGGTTTGGTTGGTTAGGTTTGGTTAGGTTTGGTTAGGTTTGGTTAGGTTTGGTTAGGTTAGGTTTGGTTAGGTCAGGTTATGTAGGGTAGGTTATAGTAGGTAGGGTAGGTTAGGTTACGTAGGTAAGACAATATAGGCTAACAAAATGTCAAAGGTGGAAATATTCTACTAAACATAATCTATGGGCTTTCCCTCTGAGCTGAATAAAATCGTTCAATGTCTCCCAAATAAAACAACATCAAAAGTGGTGTCCCTATAGTAAAGCTGTGGTGGAAACGATAGGTAACACGCAGCTGACCTGTATGTTCCACAATGGGTCGGAGTTTTGTACGGGCCATGATCGACAGCATCTGGGCAGCTCTTCGAAACTTGTCCACAAAGTCAGTCAAGAGTGATGCCAGTTTCTGCAATTGGGAAACAGGTGATGAGTGAATGGCTATTAAACCCTTTTATGATAATTCTTTTAGAGGTGATTGAGAAGAGATGCACTAACATCACATAAAGATTAACCACCCCAGTTTATTTCACCTGACGGTTCCTAACCTAACCCCCTCAGGTAGGAATTGGTCGTTAATCTTCAGGTGAAATAATCTGGAGGGGGGTACAAATCCTCAGGTATTCTTAAGCCCTTACTCTCTCTCCTCACATCACCTAAACACTGTGATTCATGTCGTCTATCGTATTGGTCGGTTTATATAGGTCGTAAATGACCCCCAAGTGACCTGTCTGTACTGAAAGGATGTATATTGTATGTGGAGAGACAGTGCTGAGATGATTTATATGTATATTCTGTATATACATGGATATACATCAACTTTGCTTCTATAAACTTATGTATATATATATATATTTGACGCACACACCAGATATTTACATTTTAACACACGCACACCAGATATCTATACATACACATATATCACACATCTACACACACACACACACACAAACCAGACATTTACACAGACAGACACACACACATACAAACCAGACATTTGCAGACAGACAGACAGACAGACAGACACACACACATCAAATCAAAACAAACCAGGAACACCACACCACATACCCAGTGAGGCCAATGCTTGTAGTCGGGGTAAAGCTTCAGTAACTCATTAACAATAAAATAACCCGGCAGGAGGGAGGCATTACGGTCAAAGATGAGACTCATGACTTCGTACAGGGCGTCGACCAAGTGGAGCTGTGACCGCCGCAGGTTGCTGGGTAGTTGTCGGGCCCGGTCGAGACACATCTTGAACATAACATTACTGTGCTATAAAATTTCTTTAGGGGGTAATAGTGACCTTGGCTAACATTTACGAGTAACCTAAACTAGACTAAGCTCGACAAATATTTATAACTAATCTAAATTAATCTTGGGAAATGTTTATAACTAACCTAAACTAAACTAACCTTGGTAAACATTTATAACTAAACTAATCTAACCTAACCTAACCTAACCAAACCAGTGAGTAAAAGAGGGATTGTTCTTACTTTACTCTACAAACCTAAGCTAGCACAAGCGGCGCAAGACCCAAGAAATCCCAAGAACCACTCCTCTATGAAATCCCAAGAACCACTCCTCTATGAAATCCCAAGAACCACTCCTCTATGAAATCCCAAGAACCACTCCTCTAAATCCCAAGAACCACTCCTCTAAAATCCCAAGAACCGCTCCTCTATGAAATCCCAAGAACCACTCCTCTATGAAATCCCAAGAACCACTCCTCTATGAAATCCCAAGAACCACTGCCCTATCCCACACCTACAGGACTCCATCACTCACCACCAAATTGAAGGAATTATGACAAATCATACCTTCATTATCTCACGGACGCCCTTGTAGTCGACGCCAGTTATTACTTTCTTAATGATGGCGAACGACGTCACCCAAAAGATCTCGTTGTCGGGAACCAGCATCTCGTCTGTCAGGAGGCGGAGGCAAATCACTCTGAAACGTGTATAGTACAGGTTAAGTTAGGTTAGGTTAAAGTTAAGTTAGTTTAGGGATTTAACTTCATACTGTGCGACTTACTTGGGAGAGATGGTGTTGGTGGTTAGGTTAAAGTTAAGTTAGGTTAAAGTTAGGTGAGATAAAAGTTAAGTTAGGTTAGGTTAAAGATAGATAAGGTTAAAGTTAAGTTAGGTTAAAGATAGGTTTAGTTAAAGTTAAGTTAGGTTAAGGATTTAACTTCATACTGTGCGACTTACTTGGGGGACACAGTGTTGGTGGTTGCCAGGTGTGTGAGGGTCGAGGCTATGAACTTGGCGCGGTAGGAGTTATTCTCAGACCTTAACATCACCACCATCGTCGTAATACCGGCCTCGTGGACCCGCGTCATCGCCTCTGGTCCCGACGACCTGAAAATGAAGCCATAAATAAACTGTACATTTCGTCGAATATCCCAGGAGAGGTTGTTTATTTCTACGAACCTCTACCCGTTCAGGAATTAGGGTAGTGTTATTGTAAGCTAAGGCAGTTTACTCTCGAAGTACAGTTTATTTCACCTGAGGATTAAACACCTCAATGGTAACCTAACCTGATCCTCCCATTTTGTGTAATGGTGTTTGATCATCAGGTGAAATATACCCTGGGGGGAGGAGAGGGTGGGAGGAGGGGTAGGAGATGGAGAGGGGAGGGGGAGGAGGGGTAGGAGATGGGGAGGGTGGGAGGAGGGGTAGGAGATGTGGAGGGGAGGGTGGGAGGAGGGGTGATGAGAGGGTAGGGGAAGAGGAGGATGGTGGTTTATAATATTTATGAGGTCACTCGGAGACACTCACATACACTGACCAGACACTCGGAGACACTCACATACACTGACCAGACACTCGGAGACACTCACATACACTGACCAGACACTCGGAGACACTCAGAGACACGGGCAAAAACTTGCAGATATCTCCAAAACAACAAAACACATCAATAATCTGACAGGAATTAAACCTCAAACACGACATACTTGGCCGTCTCCGTGGCCTTCGGTGTCGCCCCGGGCTGGCCATCCTGCCCGGCCGGTGTGGAGGACGATGCATCAAGGGAAGCCTCATTGAAGATCTTCTGGAGCTCCGCACAGACAGAGGTAAGGGGTGGGTACTCCTTCTCCGATTTCGGCAGCACCAGCAAATTCACGAGAGCCTCCCGAAGAGCATCTCCCTTCTGAAATGACAAAATACAGAACCTGGTAACACACAGACACCTCAGGATTACATTATTTCCGTGATTCTTTTAGCCATGTAACACTAATCTCTATGTATGCACTATCTCCAGCCCAGGATTACATTATTTCCATGATTCTTTTCGTCCTGATTACATTTCCTCCATCTGTTTTGGGTGTGTCATTAATTATCTTCTAAAGCAAATTATTTTTATAACTGCTGCAGAGAATTAACATGTAAAACCTCCATCTAATGAACAATATAGAGATGAAAATCCATTATATCAAGGGTCCATTAGATATGAAACCTCCATCTAGCAGAACATATGGGGAGAGAAGTCATTTACATAAAGGTTACACAGAACATAATTCACCTTGGTAATACTCTACAACACCGACTCATGATAACTAACAACTTTATAAAAAAAATTGAGACAAGAAAAATTTATTCAAAACTTCTAGAAAATTCCCCCTAAAAAAAAATGAAGGAATTTAAACTTTGTATTTCCATAGATTCTGTTCAGAGTAAATAAAGTCCGTGGGCTAACCTAACCAGACCTACCTAACGAAACTAAACCTACCTAACCTAACCTACCTAACCTAACCTAACCAAACCTTACCAAACTTTATATACACATCACTGTAGAGTACCGTCTATGTACTTATGAACCAATATAAACATGGATGATGATTTTACCGAAGAAATAAAAATACCAGTAATTTCGACCAATTATTTTTTTTATAACAACCAATAACAACTACCATTAATAACCACCATCAACCAGTAACAATAACCACCAACCAGCACCACCAACACCCACCACTGTACCTACCTACCGGCAACTACCTACCAACGTCAGTCCCATCAAGTAATAGATAATAAAACAAATAAATACAACAAAAACTAAATAAAATCATCAACTAAACAACTAAATCAACAATAACACACAAATGAATAATAAAAGACTACAAAAATTAACAAAAACCCAAATTAACAGGAACCAACACACCATATTTAACACCTAATTACCACTAAGCTAGGTATAATTAATCCCTATAATCCATTTTAATTATCTCACCAATATGTCCAGGAGACGTTCGTTTATCCTGTTCTCCGTCACAGTCGAGGGATCCTCCATAACAATCATTTAAGCGGTGGTAAGTGGTCATGTTCCAACCACTACAACACCATTACTCTTCTACTGTTTACACCTGTGACGTCACACTCTTTTAACCAAGACGTCTTACTTTATAATGTTTAAAATATTACCACGAACTTTTCTTAATTATGTTCATATATGTACACGAATTTTTTATATTTATTAGTTTTTTAGTTACAAATCGGTTTTAATCTATCTTAAATTATTATATATATCATTTATTAAAGGTTTTGGGTTTTATTAATTTAAATTTATCTATTTTTTTTGTATTGAATTTGGGTGATATTTTGATTAGTCTTCATTGTGTTCATATACTACCACGAACATATCATATATAATATATATATATATATATATATATATATATATATATATATATATATATATATATATATATATATATATATATATATATATATATATATATATAATGGTTTTCAAGATATAAATAATTTGTTATCTATCTTGTTCTATATAAAATTGTATAAAAATCATAATGTTAAGTTTTACTCGGTTAAAGTCGAAGTTATCTGCTGTTAGCAAAAATATAAATAATTGTTAACATAATATTCATGGCTTGGCGTCGCGTCATTGCTAGTACACAATACACTCAATAGATGGCGGTGACTCATATACCTACATATACAGTACATTTCTCCTTTAAGTAATTTCTGTACATAATTCTGTGTTAACTACTGTATACTTTTAGAATAACGGCACATTCATTATTAATATTTTCACGTTCCTCACTGAAGTCGAAGATGCTCGTAACTTTAATCCACGTACACTCAGTATACGTGGACACTACCGAGGGAAGACCCCACAAGCAGCTGTCATAGTTAAATGGAAGGGGAGGGAGTACTCAACCACTGTTGAGGCCCACCCAGTCCTCCCCACCCCCCCACAACCCCCCTCCGGTAACACGACACACATCATATCCCTCTTACACGAATTACCAACTGTATTGAAAGACTCTTAATACACTCTGTACCGCCATCTCCAACCTACACAGACTAACCCTGCCTCCAGCTGCTACCCAGTCACCCCCATCTTGCTCACAGCCTACTCCACCGCCGCCTGGCATCACTGCCGGCGTCCACGCTACCGAGCCTGTCCCGGTGTGCCCGGCTGCCCCCGTCCACCCACCGCACGCCGCGCCTGCCCATGGACCCGAGGACACCACCCCCGGTTCCCCGTCCCCCACCGGCACCTGGGGCCCATCCACTCCAGTTTTCCACATCAATTGAACACCATGAGGCCATGGTAGTGACCTACGCATCTACGCCAAGAAGAACGTCCCCTACCAGCCTCTCGACGTCCCCTTGAAGCCGACACTACCGACGTACACGCCATCACAATCACTCTAAAGGTATTCCTTCAATATTGTCAATGCCTATGGCCTGGCACTTGACATTATTAGGGACCTGCCACGCTTTGCCATAAACAGATTAATTGTACTGGGAATTTTCCCCCCCACACACTCATCATTCTGTCACCTTGTGTAACTTGCTGACAAAACCCATGACCCTTCAGGTTTTTAGGCCCTTAATGCATGAGTCATAAAGGCAAGCATGAACTCCGCATGCGTCCCAGATGGGTGCTGTAAACGCTTCTGCGCTTCACTTTGCACAGGAAGTAACGGGGTGCCCAATAAACTAACCTTCTTGGGGGCAATCTAAAAAAAAATCTAAAAAATCTTGTCCATATATCCTCCTGCTGACAGTGCTGACCTTGTGTGTCATAGTCTTGCTGACATTATACACGTTATGATTATGCTGACACAGACTAATCATGTGTCAGCTTAACATAATAACATTTAAGATTTTTTTAGGGGACATAATTAAATATATATATAAATGTAATTATATTTATTCGTCATAGTATAAAAATATAGAAAATATTTGGTAATAAATGTAAAAAAAACTGATAGTTTTTATAGGTGATGATGACATGTTGAGACGTGTGGTGAAGGATCAGCTGATGGATGTAAACAAAGACTGTACACACCCGCTGCTACAACACAACGGGTGACAAGTGACTGAGATCAAGTATTTCTTCTCCAAGGATGTGTAAGGTTCACTCCAGCTTGACGTGGGACCTGACTAAGGTGAGGAGGGAGGTGGCAGCCTTCCTAAGGGCTCTGGTAAGGGCTCGGGTAACAGCCCTCGTCGTCCACCACAGCAGCAGCACCAATACAGCAGCCGCCACCGCCAAGACAGCGGCCACGTCCAGTAAGAAGTACTGGTGTAGCGGCATGTTGGCGGCAGGTGAGCGCAGGTGAGGGGCGCCGCCGTGACGCAACACGTGTTCCGTCCAGTACACAGCTCGCTGGAGGGGAGGAGTCTCTTGGTCTCGTAGTAGTGTTGATGTTTGCTTCACTCGTCCTCGGTATTGGTCGTCCTCGACAACAGCTGTGATGGCCTCGTACAAATTGTCTTCTGTGAGAGTCTCCAGTGTCAGTTGACGACCCAGGCCGAGTGTCACTGCCTGGCGCACGTTGAGGTGCTGGTCACTCATGAGGGGCAGACCAACTATCGGCACGTTGTGGTACACAGCTTCCTGCAGTGACAGCAGTCCTCCGTGAGTGACGAAGGCGCGCACGCGCTCGTGACCCAGCACGTCCTGTTGGGGGAGCCAGGCGCTAGTGATGACGTTGGGTGGCAGGTCGGGGATGGCGGCGCCCTCCCACTTCCATAAGACACGGTATGGCAGACGAGCAAAAGCTGCCAGCACAGACTGTCTGAGCCAGAGCGGCAGTTGTTGACTGCGGATGGTGGAGCCCAGACTGAACACCACCACAGGTACTGTCGACGAGTCGAGGAAGTGACGCAGCTGAGCGTCTTGTAGTGGCCGAGCGGGCCGACAGTGCATGGCACCGACCTCCACCACGTTGGGCATGAGCGGCCGAGGGTGGCCGAGGGAGTAGTGAGAGTTGACCAAGACCAAGGACACGTTCTTCTCCACCTCCGTCAGGGACACCGTCGGGTCCCCCAGGAACCTCTGTACTACACCTTCCACTCTCTTCATCACCAGCTGACTGCGTAGATAGGGACTGATGATTCTGAGGAGGGAGAACAGCAGGTGTGAGACAGGTGTGTTGTGTGTTATATATATATATATAAGACAGGTGTATGTGATACAGGCGTGTTATACAGGTGTGCAGTAAGTGTTAACTCACCTAACAAGGGTGTTGACGGTTCTCTCCCAAAGGTTCATGTTAGCACCATAACTGAGGTACTGGTTGGGCACGTAGGCTGGGTTCTCGGGATTGGCCAACAGGTCGGCCGTCCACGGTGTTAGACCTGAGGTGGTGATGTAGATGAAGGGGACCTTAAACTTGTGTACGAGTGCCAGTCCACACTCGTTCATGAAGGCTGGCAGGATCACCACGTCTGGCTTGGTGTGCCAGGCACTACGGACACCTGGATCACGCAGGAAGGCGTCACAGTACTCCGGCAGGTTACGGATAACCTTCTTCATCACCTCAGAGTTGATGTTCTTCCCGCCGCTGGCTTCCCGCATCTTGAACACGTCGAAGCTTCCCGTCACTTTACGGATGGTCTCCCAGGCCTCGCTGGCTACCAGGTCGGTGTAGTGGTGACTGGCGGGTCCTGCGTGTAGTGACGCTATCGTTACCTGGTGACCTACGACCCAGCGACTCTGCCAGCGGCGTCTAAGTTCTTGTGTGATGGTGAACCAAGAGGCAGCACCATCAGCACCCTCGACCCTTCACTCAGGACCACCAGCAGCGTCAGCCACACCACCAGGAGCTTCATCATGGCCGCCTCACCAGTCATCAATACGTCCTCACTTGACCACGTAGCGAAGGATAAATAAGTCCTTTCTCTGAGAGGTGCGTCCCGGAGGAAGGATGGTAATGTTTTGTTTGGTTGGTGAGGCCGCCACCCTCTTATCTCTCTTCTATACCCGAGGGAGGTTAGCCAAGAGGCGCTATTGGTCAGTTTCTCTGTGACGTCACAATCTCACACGGCCATCTCACAAAAGTCACCACCTCACACGACCCCCTTATTGAACGCCACTACCTCACACGACCCCCTCACAGATGCCACTACCTCACACGACCCCCTCACAGATGCCACTACACCTCACGACCCCTCACTGATGCCACTACCTCACGACCCCCTCACTGATGCCACTACCTCACGACCTCCTCACAGATGCCACAACCTCCACGACCCCCTCACAGATGCCACAACCTCACACGACCCCCTCACAGATGCCACAACCTCACACGACCCCCTCACTGATGCCACTACCTCACACGACCCCTCACAGATGCCACTACCTCACACGACCCCCTCACTGATGCCACTACCTCACACGACCCCCCACTGATGCCACTACCTCACACGACCCCTCACAGGTGCCACAACCTCACACGGCCCCCTCACAGATGCCACAACTCCACCCCCTCACAGATGCCACAACCTCCACACGACCCCACTAACATCACACCTAACACGACCCCCACTAACGCCACACCCCCGACCCCACTAATCCACACCCCCGGCCCCCCACTAACGCCACACCCCACGACCCTCACTAACATCACACCTAACACGACCACCACTAACGCCACACCCCCGGCCCCCACTAACATCACACCTAACGCCCCCACTAACGCCTACCCCCGACCCCACTAACATCACACCTAACGACCCCACTAACGCCACACACCCCCGACCCCCACATCACACCCCCGGCCCCCCACTAACGCCACACGGCCCCCCACAGGCAATATACAGTTCTGTTTTCCTGCTGTTCGTCACATTACACTAACATGATAACCGAGATTGTTATCAACGAGGAAAAGATAACATATATTAATACGTTATCCATACGACCTGAGAGTGAACTGCAGTTGGTGTCGATAACGTTAACTATTGGGTAACTAACTCTCTATTGTTGGATGGTTGGTTGGATGGATGGATGGATGGTTGGTTGGATGGGTGGATGGATGGATGGTTGGGTGGATGGATGGCGGGAGGGAGGGTTGAATAAATAGATAGATAGATAAATAGGTAAGATAGATAGATAGATAGATAATGAATATCGTAACCTCACGTATTCAAACCAAACCAAACCTTCCCAAACCTTCTAAACCTTCCCAAACCTTCCTAGACCTTCCCAAACCTTCCCAGACCTTCTAAACCTTCCCAGACCTCCTAGACCTTCCCAAACCTTCCCAGACCTTCCCAAACCTTCCCAGACCTTCCCCAAACCTTCCCAGACCTTCCAAACCCCAGACCCAGCCCCCAAACCTTCCCCAAACTTTCAGAACTCCTTCCCAAACCTTTCCTTCAGACCTTCCCAAACCTTCCCAGACCTTCCCTAGACCTTCCCCAAACCATCCCCAAACCTTCCCAAACCTTCGAACCTTCCCAAACTTCCCAGACCTTCCCAAACCTTCCCAGGCCTTCCCAAACCTTCCCAGACCTTCCCCAAACCTTCCCAGACCTCTAGACCTTCCCAAACCTTCCCAGGCTCCCAACCCCAGACCTTCCCAAACCTTCCCAGACCTTCCCTGGACCTTCCCCAAACCTTCCCAGGTCTTTAAACCTTAGACCTTCCCAAACACTGAATAAACACCGGTGAAATGTTTACATATATTGCGTCAAGTTTTCCAAGAATCATTAAAGCGTTCTGGTTAGATTGTCTGTTTAGTATCAAGAGTTGGTTCTTAGTATGGTGGGAGGGGAGGTGAGTGGAGGAGGGAGGGAGGGTGATGAGGAGAGGGTGAGTGGCATACGAGCGTCTTTAACTAAGCAGTTAAATCTGTAACAAGCACTACACGTTTTGGTCAAGGTTATGATGTGATGAGAGAAGAAGAGAGAGAGAGAGAGAATGAGAGAATAAGAAGAACTCACTTGGCTTCCTAATAACCTCTCTCTCTCTCTCTCTCTCTCAAATGTATTGTTTAAATGCGTATCAACACAATCACACAGTAATACGCATCTTACAAGGTCTAGTTTATACGCCGCTTGATGGTGGTAATAAAATAAACTGCGTATGATTGTCTATCTATCTATCTATCTGTGAAGCCTAACAGTATACGCATTTAGTTGCTGTCTTCAAATCTGTTAGTTATACCTCCCCTACCCCCCTACCCCTCCCCTCCTTCCCTCCCCCCCTCCACTAAGGCTATAAAGTGGTTTGTTTTATATCGTGTCAGCTGATTACAGCGCCGTTGGTCATTATTTATCTTTTCTCTTTAAAAATACAAAATTTATTTAAGGTATTTAATTGTTAGTTTTCCTCCTTCTGAATTAATTGATTGTTGTTCTTGTTTCACTGTAATGATGATGATGATGATGATGATGATGATGATGATGATGATGATGATGACGATGATGATGATGATGATGATGATGATGACGATGACGATGATGATGGTGATGATGATGACGATGACGATATGGTGATGATGATGATGATGATGATGATGATGATGGTGATGATGATGATGATGATGATGGTGATGATGATGACGATGATGATGATGATGATGATGATGATGATGATAATAATATCAATATATATATATATATGTATAAAATAAGATTTTCATAGGTTCCCAAATTAATTCTACCTATTCTCCCTTCCTCTCTCTCTTTCTCCCTTCCTCCCTCTCTTTTCCTCCTTCCTCCTCTCTTTTTTCTCCCTTCCTCCCTCTCTCTTTCTCCTTCCTCCTCTCTCTTTCTCCTTCCTCCCTCTCTTTTCCTCCTTCCCTCCCTCTCTCTTTCTCCCCTTCCTCCCTCTCTCTTTCCTCCTTCCTCCCTCTCTTTTCCTCCCTTCCTCCTCTCTTTCTCCCTTCCTCCCTCTCTCTTTCTCCCTTCCTCCTCTCTTTTTCCTCCCTTCCTCCTCTCCTTTTCCACTTCTCCTCTCTCTTTCTCCTTTTCCTCTTTCCTCCTTCCTCCCTCTCTCTTTCTCCCTTCCTCCTCTCTCTTTCTCCCTTCCTCCCACTCTTTTCTCCTTCTCCTCTCTCTTTCTCCCTTCCTCCCTCTCTCTTTTCTCCTTCCTCCTCTCTTTTCCTCCCTTCCTCCCTCTCTTTTTCCCTTCCTCCCTCTCTCTTTCTCCCCTTCCTCTCTCTCTTTCTCCCTTCCTCCTCTCTTTTCCTCCTTCCTCCCTCTCTTTCCCTTCCTCCCTCTCGTTTCCTCCCTTCCTCCCTCTCTTTTTCTCCCTTCCTCCCTCTCTCTTTCTCCCTTCCTCCCTCCCCTCTTTTCCTCCTTCCCTCCCTCTCTTTCTCCCTTCCTCCCCACTCTTTTCTCCCTTCCTCCTCTCTTTTTCTCCTTCCCTTTCCTCTCTCTTTCTCCTTCCTCCCTCTCTCTTTATCCCTCCCTCCCTCTCTTTATCCCTCCCTCCCTCCCTCTCTTACTCGCTCCTTCATTCTCCTTCTCTGACGTCATTAATTGAAGGAACTAGACGAGGAAACGGAGCCATCCTTAGGACTTTCCCGTGACGTCACACCAAAACAATAACAAACGCTTGCGCAGAAGTGCTAGTGACGTCACGCTCCTAAAAATACCAAGTAGGAGGGGGAGAAGAGAGGACGAGGTTGTCGTGTCTTTATAGCAGCAGTTGAGAGAGAGAGAGTAAACACACACACACACACACACACACACACACACACACACACACACAGAAACAGGCGATAGCAGACACACAGACACATTACACGAGACTGATAACTTGACAATCAGCTTTGAGATTAATGATACAGCCAATCACGTTTGAGATAAATACAGTCACAGCCAATTAAAACACAGAAACAATCCATCTCCTAGACCCCAAAACCATCTCCTAGACCCAAAACCATCTCCTGAGCCCCAAAACCATCTCCCAGACCCAAACCATCTCCCTGAACCCAAAACCATCTCCTAGACCCCAAAACCATCTCCTAGACCCCAAACCATCTCCTGGACCCCAAAACCATCTCCTGACCCCAAAACCATCTCCTAGACCCCAAAACCATCTCCTAGACCCCAAAACCATCTCCTGGACCCCAAAACCATCTCCTAGACCCCAAAACCATCTCCCTAGACCCCAAAACCATCTCCTGGACCCGAAACCATCTCCTGAACCCCAAAACCATCTCCTGAACCCCCAAAACCATCTCCTAGACCCCAAAACCATCTCTAGACAAAACCATCTCCTAGACCCCCAAACCATCTCCTAGACCCCCAAAACCATCTCCTAGACCCCAAAACCATCTCCTGAACCCCAAAACCATCTCCTAGACCCCAAAACCATCTCCTGGACCCCAAAACCATCTCCTAGACCCCCAAACCATCTCCTAGACCCCAAAACCATCTCCTAGACCCCAACCATCTCCTGAACCCCAAAACCATCTCCTAGACCCCAAAACCATCTCCTAGACCCCCCAAATTTGATACCATATCCCAGCTCACGTTTCCAAGGTCAATTGACGCGTGTGGGGTGTTAGGTCACGTGTGTTATCACTGTCCTGAGAGAGTGAGAGAATGAGAGAGGGAGAGAGAGATAATTACATAAGACCTACCATACAGACATCTTACCTCACACTAACCTGGGTACACATTCTTACTGAGTTAGACACAAGCTGATATAGGGGCAGCAGAGAGGTCCAATATATTGTCTGTCTGTCTGTCTGTCTCTCTCTCTCTCTCTCTCTCTCTCTCTCTCTCCTCATTCCCCCTCTCTCTCTGTGTCCCACCCCTTCTCTCTCTCTCTCTCTCTCTCTCTCTCTCTCTCTCTCTCTCTCTCTCTGTCTGCCTTTCTGTCTTATACTGATTCTCTCTCTCTCTTTCTCTCCCTTGCACTTTTGATTCTCTCTCTCTTTCTCTCTCTCCATCTCTCTCTCTCACTCCCCAATGTGCAGTAATGCCCAGTAATACCCAGTGTGCAGTAATGCCCAGTAATGCCCAGTAATGCAAGTGTGCCAGTGATGCCCAGTAATGCCCAGTGTACCCAGTAACCAGTAATGCCCCGGTAATGCCCAGTAATGCCCAGTAATGCCCAGTAATGCCCGGTAATGCCCAGTAATGCCAGTAATGCCCAGTAATGCCCAGTAATACCCAGTAATACGATAATGCCCGTACGGTAATGCCCAGTAATACCCAGTAATACCCAGTAATACCCAGTATGCCAGTAATGCTGATGTGCCCAGTAATACCCAGTAATACCCAGTAATGCCCAGTAATACCCAGTAATGCCCAATGTGCCAGTAATAC
>NW_024742051.1:177500-182500 GCF_018991925.1 Homarus americanus | reverse complement strand
GGGCGGTCTGTGTGTCTGTCGGTGTGTGGGGGGGCGGTCTTGTGTCTGTCGGTGTGTGGGGGGTCGGTCTGTGTGTCTGTCGGTGTGTGGGGCGGTCGTGTGTCTGTCGGTGTGTGGGGGCGGTCTGTGTGTCTGTCGGTGGGCCGGTCTGTGTGTCTGTCGGTGTGGGGGGCGGTCTGTGTGTCTGTCGGTGTGTGGGGGGCGGTCTGTGTCTGTCGGTGTGTGGGGGGGCGGTCTGTGTGTCTGTCGGTGTGTGTGGGGGGCGGCCTGTCTGTCGGTGTGTGTGGGGGCAGTCTGTGTGTCTGTCGGTGTGTGGGGGGCGGTCTGTGTGTCTGTCGGTGTGTGTGGGGGCAGTCTGTGTGTCTGTCGGTGTGTGGGGGGCGGTCTGTGTGTCTGTCGTGTGTGTGGGGGGCGGTCTGTGTGTGTCTGTCGGTGTGGGGGGCAGTCTGTGTGTCTGTCGGTGTGTGGGGGGCGGTCTGTGTGTCTGTCGGTGTGTGTGGGGGCGGTCTGTGTCTGTCGGTGTGTGGGGGGCAGTCTGTGTGTCTGTCGGTGTGTGGGGGCGGTCTGTGTGTCTGTCGGTGTGTGTGGGGGCGGTCTGTGTGTCTGTCGGTGTGGGGGCAGTCTGTGTGTCTGTCGGTGTGGGGGCGGTCTGTGTGTCTGTCGGTGTGTGGGGGGCGGTCTGTGTGTCTGTCGGTGTGTGGGGGGCGGTCTGTGTGTCTGTCGGTGTGTGGGGGGCGGTCTGTGTGTGTCTGTCGGTGTGTGGGGGCGGTCTGTGTGTCTGTCGGTGTGTGGGGGGCGGTCTGTGTGTCTGTCGGTGTGTGGGGGGGGGGCGGTCTGTGTGTCTGTCGGTGTGTGGGGGGCAGTCTGTGTGTCTGTCGGTGTGTAGGGGGCGGTCTGTGTGTCTGTCGGTGTGTGGGGGTCTGTGTGTCTGTCGGTGTGTGGGGGGGCAGTCTGTGTGTCTGTCGGTGTGTGGGGGGTGGTCTGTGTGTCTGTCGGTGTGTGGGGGCGGTCTGTGTGTCTGTCGGTGTGTGGGGGCAGTCTGTGTGTCTGTCGGTGTGTGGGGGGCGGTCTGTGTGTCTGTCGGTGTGTGTGTCTGTCGGTGTGTGGGGCAGTCTGTGGTCTGTCGGTGTGTGGGGGCGGTCTGTGTGTGTGTGTGTGTGTGTGTGTGTGTGTGTGTGTGTCTGTGGGTAAGGTGTGTGTGTGTGTGTGTGTGTGTGTGTGTGTGTGTGTGTGTGTGTGTGTGTGTGTGTCTCATTCTGTTTAAACACAGATCAACTGGACAAGTATAAACATCAGGTGACCTACACACATACACACAAACCTACACACACAGGCTCTATAGATACACACACACCTACACACATACACACATAGGCCTACACACACAGGCTCATAGATACACACACACACACATACACACATAGGCCTAAACACACGAGCTGCATAGATACACACACACAACACACACCTACACACATAGGCCTAAACACACAGCTGCATAGATACACACACAAACACACCTACACACATACACACATAGGCCTAAACACACAAGCTGCATAGATACACACACAAACACACACCTACACACATACACACATAGGCCTAAACACACGGGCTGCATAGATACACACACACACACACACCTACACACATAGGCCTAAACACACAGGCTGCACAGATACACACACAAACACACACCTACACACAAGGCCTAAACACACAGAGCTGCATAGATACACACACACACACACACACCTACACATAGGCCTAAACACGGCTGCACAGATACACACACAAACACACACCTACACATAGGCCTAAACACACGAGCTGCATAGATACACACACACACACCTACACACATACACACATAGGCCTAACCACACAGGCTGCATAGATACACACACACACACCACACACACACACATAGGCCAACCACACCATACACACACACACACACATACACACACCCACGTTTCTCCTTACAAGTTGTTATCAGGGGGTTTCGGCCTATATATGAGAGGGAGAGTGTGTGTAGGCCTAAGAGATACGTCACGTAGGCTCTAGATAAGGTCATTGGACTCTCACAGGTAACGACTAATTAGTACAGTACTTGAGATGATAGGTGTATCGTTAGGACTACTAAGTTCTTGTTTTGAGTCTCCAGTCAGTTTCTCTGTCTGTCTGTCTGTCTGTCTGTCTCTCTCGCTCTCTGTCTGTCTGTCTCTATCTGCCTCTCGCTCTCAGTCTTTCTGTCTGTCTGTCTCTATCTGTCTCTCGCTCTCAGTCTTTCTGTCTGTCTCTCTATCTGTCTCTCTCGCTCTCAGTCTTTCTGTCTGTCTGTCTCTATCCTCTCGCTCTCAGTCTTTCTGTCTGTCTGTCTCTATCTGCCTCTCGCTCTCAGTCTTTCTGTCTGTCTGTCTCTATCTGTCTCTCTCGCTCTCGTCTTTCTGTCTGTCTGTCTCTATCTGCCTCTCGCTCTCCAGTCTTTCTGTCTGTCTGTCTCTATCTGCCTCTCGCTCTCGGTCTTTCTGTCTGTCTGTCTCTATCTGCCTCTCGCTCTCGATCTTTCTGTCTGTCTGTCTCTATCTGTCTCTCTCGCTCTCTGGTCTTTCTGTCTGTCTGTCTCTATCTGTCTCTCTCGCTCTCTGTCTGTCTGTCTCTATCTGCCTCTCGCTCTCAGTCTTTCTGTCTGTCTGTCTCTATCTGTCTCTCGCTCTCTGTCTGTCTGTCTCTATCTGTCTCTCGCTCTCTGTCTGTCTGTCTCTATCTGCCTCTCGCTCTCAGTCTTTCTGTCTGTCTGTCTCTATCTGTCTCTCTCGCTCTCAGTCTTTCTGTCTGTCTGTCTCTATCTGTCTCTCGCTCTCAGTCTTTCTGTCTGTCTGTCTCTATCTGTCTCTCTCGCTCTCAGTCTTTCTGTCTGTCTCTCTATCTGTCTCTCTCGCTCTGTCTGTCTGTCTCTATCTGCCTCTCTCGCTCTCAGTCTTTCTGTCTGTCTGTCTCTATCTGTCTCTCTCGCTCTCTGTCTTTCTGTCTGTCTGTCTCTATCTGTCTCTCGCTCTCTGTCTGTCTGTCTGTCTGTCTGTCTGTCTGTCTCTATCTGCCTCTCTCGCTCTCTCAGTCTTTCTGTTTGTCTGTCTCTATCTGTCTCTCTCCTCTCTGTCTGTCTGTCTCTATCTGTCTCTCTCGCTCTCTGTCTGTCTGTCTCTATCTGCCTCTCGCTCTCTGTCTGTCTGTCTCTTTCTGCCTCTCGCTCTCAGTCTTTCTGTCTGTCTGTCTCCTATCTGCCTCTCGCTCTAGTCTTTCTGTCTGTCTGTCTCTATCTGTCTCTCGCTCTCCTGTCTTTCTGTCTGTCTGTCTCTATCTGTCTCTCTCTCGCTCTCTGTCTGTCTGTCTGTCTGTCTGTCTGTCTGTCTCTATTCTGCCTCTCGCTCTCAGTCTTTCTGTTTGTCTGTCTCTGTCTGTCTCTCTCGCTCTCTGTCTGTCTGTCTCTATCTGCCTCTCGCTCTCAGTCTTTGTCTGTCTGTCTCTATCTGCCTCTCGCTCTCGGTCTTTCTGTCTGTCTGTCTCTATCTGTCTCTCTCGCTCTCTGTCTTTCTGTCTGTCTGTCTCTATCTGTCTCTCTCCTCTCTGTCTGTCTGTCTGTCTCTCTGTCTGTCTGTCTCTATCTGCCTCTCGCTCTCAGTCTTTCTGTTGTCTGTCTCTATCTGTCTCTCGCTCTCTGTCTGTCTGTCTCTATCTGTCTCTCTCTCTCTCTGTCTGTCTGTCTCTATCTGCCTCTCGCCTCTGTCTGTCTGTCTCTTTCTGCCTCTCGCTCTCAGTCTTTCTGTCTGTCTGTCTCTATCTGCCTCTCGCTCTCAGTCTTTCTGTTTGTCTGTCTCTATCTGTCTCTCTCGCTCTCTGTCTGTCTGTCTCTATCTGCCTCTCGCTCTCAGTCTTTCTGTTTGTCTGTCTCTGTCTGTCTCTCTCGCTCTCTGTCTGTCTGTCTCTATCTGCCTCTCTCGCTCTCAGTCTTTCTGTCTGTCTGTCTCTATCTGCCTCTCGCTCTCAGTCTTTCTGTTTGTCTGTCTCTGTCTGTCTCTCTCGCTCTCTGTCTGTCTGTCTCCTATCTGCCTCTCGCTCTCAGTCTTTCTGTCTGTCTGTCTCTATCTGCCTCTCGCTCTCCAGTCTTTCTGTTTGTCTGTCTCTATCTGTCTCTCTCGCTCTCTGTCTGTCTGTCTCCTATCTGCCTCTCGCTCTCGTCTTTCTGTTTGTCTGTCTCTGTCTGTCGCTCCCTCGCTCTCTGTCTGTCTGTCTCCTATCTCCCTCGCTCTCGCTCTCTGTCTGTCTGTCTCTATCTGCCTCTCGCTCTCAGTCTTCTGTTTGTCTCTGTCTGTCGCTCTCGCTCTCTCTGTCTGTCTGTCTCTATCTGCCTCTCGCTCTCGCTCTCTGTCTGTCTGTCTCTATCTGCCTCTCGCTCTCAGTCTTTCTGTTTGTCTGTCTCTGTCTGTCGCTCTCGCTCTCTGTCTGTCTGCCTCTATCTGCCTCTCGCTCTCAGTCTTTCTGTTTGTCTGTCTCTGTCTGTCGCTCTCGCTCTCTGTCTGTCTGTCTCCTATCTGCCTCGCTCTCGCTCTCTGTCTGTCTGTCTCTATCTGCCTCTCGCTCTCAGTCTTTCTGTTTGTCTGTCTCTATCTGTCTCTCGCTCTCTGTCTGTCTGTCTCTATCTGTCTCTCTCGCTCTCAGTCTTTCTGTCTGTCTGTCTCTATCTGCCTCTCGCTCTCAGTCTTTCTGTTTGTTCTGTCTCTGTCTGTCTCTCTCGCTCTCTGTCTGTCTGTCTCCTATCTGCCTCTCGCTCTCAGTCTTTCTGTTGTCTGTCTCGTCTCTCTTTCTCGCTCTCTGTCTGTCTCTCTGTCTTTCTGTCCTGTGTGTCTGTGTCTCTCTCTTTCTCGCTCTCTGTCTGTCTGTCTATCTGTCTGTCGTGTGTGTCTCTGTGTCTCTCTCTCTCTCGCTCTCTGTCT
>NW_024742051.1:165000-175000 GCF_018991925.1 Homarus americanus | reverse complement strand
ATGGCGTGGTCGACGTCAAAGGAAGAGCCGCACACGCATTGGGAGGGCAAACCTTCCACTGGCCTACCGTACCTTAGAGCAATGGCATCTGTAAATTCTTGTTTATTGAGACTGAAACCATTTGCCCTTATCGGTAACGTAGTTAACCAGTTCGAGGCGCCCACCTCCTGCGCTATAGCTACTTTTTTTTCAAATTCTCTGGTACCTGCAACAACAGTTGCTGTAACTTAACACTTTGGCCGTGCTGTCGTTCTGTCGTAATGGACCGTCGAATCTTGTTTACTTCGCTGGTATCCACCTCACCTGTTGCCAGCTATCTCCTCTGGATTGGTCAATCCCATTCCTCCCAGTCTCGGTGGTAGCGCAAGGAGTGATCTTTCTGCTGGGGTTAAGTGAGGATGTTTCACTAATTTGGGAATGAAATTGACGCTGATAGCTTCTTCCAGAGGGTGGAGGAGGGGTCCGATATGAGGGATAGTGCGCCTCAGGTAGTTCCAGCGATGCTTGACTCCATGGGTGAATGCAGCAAAAGCCGCATGTGGCTCTGTGTTAGTAATCTCAGACAGAGCTTGGATTTCACTAACCCACTCATTCATCTTTCCCGCTACGTACTCGGTCTTGAAGTCCGTAGTGCCAATTACTGCGCCTAGATGTCTTTGGCCGTCAATTGTTATTTTGACCTCACTTCCCCCGAACACCTCCATTGGCCGTTCATAATGTTCTGGCTTCACAATAAGGGAGGACTTGCTGGCGTTTGGGTAGTACCCTATTTGTGGACCATATGATGTTATCAGGTCCCACCACTTTTCCCAGCCACCCACTCAAATTAAAACTAAAACTTCCAATGAAATTAAACATATAATTAATTGGATATAAGGTTCTCCATTTTCTTTTACATCTTAAATCTAGATTATCCTCTGAGATTCGGTGGCGGACTGACAGGCCCAGCAACCTCTTGTACTTCATTAGGTCCATCATCGACGTCGTCATTAATTTAGTTGTGGTGTGCTCTATTAACGGGGCCCTGGCCAACTGCCCAGCGTGCCCATGCGTTAAGACGGCTTTAACTTCACCCCTCCCCTCCTCTTCTATCCATTCCCCTCCCCACCCCACATCACCTCTCCCCTTCTGCCCCTCCTCAACCCCCCTCACCCCTCCCCTTCGTGCCTACCTCTCCCCCACACCATCCCTCCCTCCCAACACCCCTCACCCCTCCCTTTGTTACCCACCTCTTCCCTCCTCTCCTGGCCCCTCCTCACCCCCCCCCACCCCTCATCGTGGGCGCCATGCTTACGTGTGACACAGGCACTTGACCCAGCCAATCACGAGATACGTCCCAGCTCAGGTATATAAGGAGGTGTGCCAAGTGCAGCGGCAGACAATCCCTGAGACGCTTCTTACCTGTCAACTACAAGAAATTAATTTGGTAAGCAAGAGAGAGAAGACCCAAGACCTGCCTGAAGAAGGACTACACGAGCTACAGTCTATAGTATGATGACTGGTGAGGCGTTCATGATGAAGCTCCTGGTGGTGTGGCTGACGCTGCTGGTGGTCCTGAGTGAAGGGTCGAGGGTGCTGATGGTGCTGCCTCTTGGTTCACCATCACACAAGAACTTGGTGACGCCGCTGGCAGAGTCGCTGGGTCGTGTAGGTCACCAGGTAACGATAGCGTCACTACACGCAGGACCCGCCAGTCACCACTACACCGACCTGGTGGCCAGCGAGGCCTGGGAGACCATCCGTAAAGTGACGGGAAGCTTCGACGTGTTCAAGATGCGGGAAGCCAGCGGCGGGAAGAACATCAACTCTGAGGTGATGAAGAAGGTTATCCGTAACCTGCCGGAGTACTGTGACGCCTTCCTGCGTGATCCAGGTGTCCGTAGTGCCTGGCACACCAAGCCAGACGTGGTGATCCTGCCAGCCTTCATGAACGAGTGTGGACTGGCACTCGTACACAAGTTTAAGGTCCCCTTCATCTACATCACCACCTCAGGTCTAACACCGTGGACGGCCGACCTGTTGGCCAATCCCGAGAACCCAGCCTACGTGCCCAACCAGTACCTCAGTTATGGTGCTAACATGAACCTTTGGGAGAGAACCGTCAACACCCTTGTTAGGTGAGTTAACACTTACTGCACACCTGTATAACACGCCTGTATCACATACACCTGTCTTATATATATATATATATATATATATATATATATATATATATATATATATATATATACTACTATATATATATAACACACAACACACCTGTCTCACACCTGCTGTTCTCCCTCCTCAGAATCATCAGTCCCTATCTACGCAGTCAGCTGGTGATGAAGAGAGTGGAAGGTGTAGTACAGAGGTTCCTGGGGGACCCGACGGTGTCCCTGACGGAGGTGGAGAAGAACGTGTCCTTGGTCTTGGTCAACTCTCACTACTCCCTCGGCCACCCTCGGCCGCTCATGCCCAACGTGGTGGAGGTCGGTGCCATGCACTGTCGGCCCGCTCGGCCACTACAAGACGCTCAGCTGCGTCACTTCCTCGACTCGTCGACAGTACCTGTGGTGGTGTTCAGTCTGGGCTCCACCATCCGCAGTCAACAACTGCCGCTCTGGCTCAGGCAGTCTGTGCTGGCAGCTTTTGCTCGTCTGCCATACCGTGTCTTATGGAAGTGGGAGGGCGCCGCCATCCCCGACCTGCCACCCAACGTCATCACTAGCGCCTGGCTCCCCCAACAGGACGTGCTGGGTCACGAGCGCGTGCGCGCCTTCGTCACTCACGGAGGACTGCTGTCACTGCAGGAAGCTGTGTACCACAACGTGCCGATAGTTGGTCTGCCCCTCATGAGTGACCAGCACCTCAACGTGCGCCAGGCAGTGACACTCGGCCTGGGTCGTCAACTGACACTGGAGACTCTCACAGAAGACAATTTGTACGAGGCCATCACAGCTGTTGTCGAGGACGACCAATACCGAGGACGAGTGAAGCAAACATCAACACTACTACGAGACCAAGAGACTCCTCCCCTCCAGCGAGCTGTGTACTGGACGGAACACGTGTTGCGTCACGGCGGCGCCCCTCACCTGCGCTCACCTGCCGCCAACATGCCGCTACACCAGTACTTCTTACTGGACGTGGCCGCTGTCTTGGCGGTGGCGGCTGCTGTGTTGGTGCTGCTGCTGTGGTGGACGACGAGGGCTGTTACCCGAGCCCTTACCAGAGCCCTTAGGAAGGCTGCCACCTCCCTCCTCACCTTAGTCAGGTCCCACGTCAAGCTGGAGTGAACCTTACACATCCTTGAAGAAGAAAGATCTGAGACTCGGACCAGTACAAGCGCCAAGGCAAGCGAACGTCCGTCTGGCTACAGCAACCCCCTTCCCCCTTATACATATCAACACGAGGTGAAAGAGCAACGCCTGACGCTTTTTTCTGCTTGTGCTGGCACTGACTTTATGGCTTGACTGAAATGGACAGCGTCGAGAAGGAAGACTCTGCCATAACATGTATCTGATGCTTGTCACTCACCCCTGAGTCACTCACTCTTAAGTCACTCACTCCTAAGTCACTCACCCCTGAGTCACTTACTCTTAAGTCACTCACTCCTAAGTCACTCAGTCCTAAGTCACTCACTTCTAAGTCACTCATTCTTAAGCCACTCATTCTTAAGTCACTCCTAAGTCACTCAGTCCTAAGTCACTCAGTCCTAAGTCAATCACACCTTCATTACTGTTACCTCTTATTGATCATCTATGTTGTCAATCATCTAATAACGGTAACATAAGCTAAGTCAATCACATATTTACGCCATCAATCACATATTTACGTCACCAATCACATATTTACAAACGTTCATATTGTCATACCCTCATATTTTTATAATTATATATATATAAACATTTTACTTCAGCTCGATAATGTGTATATACAGTATATATATAAACATTCCCTAATTATTGTGTTATTTTACATGTTAAATAATTATAATCATTCACTCATCTATTGTTGTTAAAAATATATTAACGTTGAGTATGATTGTTACGTTACATTTTTTTTAAGTTTTATATTATGAATTTTCTATGAGTAAAATATTGATCAAATTAAATTGGTGTTTGTATTGAAATTTATCCTCTTTATTAACTAGTTTAGATCATATTACGGAATGGGGAGTCATAGTTCTGAGTTATTGACACAGGGAATGATAACTGATGAATAGATTGGAAAATAACTTAAATTGGTAATAATAACAATAAAATAAGAATAAATGTAATAATATTAATAGTAATAGTAATAATAATAATAATAATAATAATAATAATAATAATAATAATAATAATAATAATAATAATAATAATAATAACAACAACAATAATAATAATAATAATAATAATAATAATAATAATAATAATAATAATAATAATAGTCACACAGGTATACACTTAAGCATGTATATAACCGATGCAAGTATACAAAGACCATGGAGATATGTATACAATGTCCAATATACCTAGACAGTACAAGTATACAAACAACGGTATACAGTAAGGCAATTTGACCCACGATAACAGATAAAGTTACCGACAAGTTTTAATGGTTAACTAGAAAGACTTCAAAATATAAATCAGCTTTTAATATCGCCTTAAACACCAAACTCTATCTCTTCAATTTACACTAAAAAAAGAAAAAATCAGATTAGTTGTATGTAAAGAATAAATTAAGAAATGAAGTAGTATCTCCTTAAATTCCAAATATAAAACTATTTTCTTTTAGTTGGGTTTTGTGACGGTAACTATGATAAAATGTGTAACGTTGACGTATGATAGATGATTAACTCCCTAATGCCATCTAGGGGGTTTGGTTAGGTTAGGTTACTACAGTATGTCTTATAAAATTGGTGAAAAACAGCATAAAAGTTCACTAATTTTATATAGCTGAATGAAAGAAAATAGGTATTGTATTTCACGTCGAAGCTCTGATGAAAGTTCAATAAAAATCAGTATTATTTTTCTTATTTTTTTCGCTTTAAGTACAAAAAACACGTTTATTTTATAATGTAATTTAGGGATTCTAGTTCCTGTTTAATACCAGCAGCTCCAAATGGTACAAAAGTTTACAGTTAATGCATGAAAAACAAAAATATAAAATAGCAGTTGTAGTCGCTGGGATGAAAGATGGTCGCTTATATACTAACACCGGGATATTTTTGCGTATTTTCTCGCTTCAATTATCAATAAACATCGGTATTTTAACACAATTTTATGTTTTTAGTTCCTGTGTCATATAAACAGTTCAAAACACCAATATCATTCACTAAATTTCGTAAAAACTGAAAAATATAGTCATCAGTTCGATGCGTCTGAGCGAAATTCAATTGATATTTTATTTTTCTTATTTTCTCGCTTTAATTAGGAAAAACAAACATTATATTGTAAAATAATTTTAGATTTGTAGTTTTCTTCAATATAAACTGTCAAAAATGGCATAGGAATTAATAATAATCCCGTAATCCGAAAAAAATAAATACATATATATTATGTATGTCTGTTGTAGTCTGTGGGACGACAAAATGGCCGACGGTATAATATCAAACCCGTGTTTTTTTTCCTATTTTTCTCGCTGTAATCATCAAAAAACATTGATATATTCTAACAGGATTTTAGCTTTGTAGTTACTTAATTACATAAAAAATTAAAAATGTTATAAAGATATATAATAAGAACATAAAGTACAAAACTATTACTGACCCATAAAACTACATCTGGCACTGGTCCCGGCAGCCTAGGTTAAAACGGATGTTCCATATTTTTCTTCCATAAATAATATAAAGACACTATTAATTTATAACAACACCTACTTTAGTTCTTCCTTTTTTATGCCAGTTGTAGAAAACCTCCCCAAAGTCACTAGTAAATAAGAAAACTAAAAAAAAGTGGAATAATTAATTTGCTTTCCTTGCAGTTGTTCTTCTCCTTGACTAAAAAAATCGCAATGGCCAAATTTGTATTAATTTTTTTCAAACTTTTTAAAAACTTGTAAAATTTATTAGATTAGTATTTTATTATTGTTTTATTATGGTTTTGGGGTGATAATATGGTATAAATGATAGCGAATTATACAGAAACTTTGATATAACGAAATTAATGAATGACTGCACTCGTAAATAATTTAATAAAAAAAAATTATATACTAAAATAACAATACAATATGAAAATAATATGGAACAATAAAACAAATTGTTTATTAAAATTATTAACGACAGGGCGCGTAAATGAATTATATATATATATATATATATATATATATATATATATATATATATATATATATATATATATATATATATATATATATATATATATAAAGTAATAATCCTCTTGTGTATTTGGGAATCAATCACAAATAAAAACCAAAGCGGAAAATAAATAGTTATTAAAAAAGAAAATACTGTATATGATTCCCAGGAAAAAGTATTCGAATGAAATTAGATATTCAAAATACAATTGCATTGATAATATTATTAGGTTGATATTGAGATTAAGAACAATTAATTTAAATTAAAAAGTCTATGAAATAACTAGTTTAGGAGTACAAGGACATTAAGGCCTTGATAATTAAAAAATAAACAGTTAATAACATTACAAGTATTTATTCCTGATAAACAGCGACATCATAAGAAATGTTAAACTAATTACACCATGTTCATAGTTTGTCAATTGTCCTTCTATTATATTATAGACGACGGTAATATGCCCTTCTTTTTTTCAACTACATTAAAATTTAATAATATAATATCGAAGAATACGTAAGATTTCTTTATAAAATATCCTCATAACTAATACATATTTAGATTATTTTCTTTTCCTCATAATCCGTATATAACGTAATAAGGCGGCAAGTCTCAAATATCCATTAATGTATTTATTTCCATGATCACTACAACACGAGGCTGTCTGCCGTGTCCTTGACGAAGAGTGATCAATAAGGTAAGCGGGATTAATAGGAATATCAATAAAACACTAATCAACACCATATAATGGGAAAATAAGGCCAAAGAATAGATTATCAAAGCCAAGTTGTAATTGCTTAAAATTTGTGACAATAATAATAATAATAATAATAAAATACCTCCCATACTTGCTATATATTTCTTGAATTATTAATAACTTGTACATAAAATTCTTAGGATAATAATACTCTAATATATTAAATTTTATTATAATTTACTAACATATACTGTATGTTCTAACTTATCCATGTATTCATAATTATTTAATATTGGTATACTTATTTTTTATTTAATCTTATTCTTAATTTTTATTATTTTTTTCTTTTTAATCTTTGGTTTGTTAAGTTATCACAGTTTTGAAGTTAATGTGAAGAAAGTTGATTGTGTTTGTAGATTTGTGTGTGTGTGTGTGTGTGTGTGTGTGTGTGTGTGTGTGTGTGTGTGTGTGTGTGTGTGTGTGTTGTTGTGTGTGTGTGTGTGTGTGTGTAAAACAGACAACCCCCACACACACACAAACTCAAAACCTGAAGGAAAACTCCACCAAGACGAATCCTTCAGAGTCCTACGGTGATCCTAAGCTTGAGGGAACCCAGAGAGAGATCCTTCAAGCAGAGAGAGTCCTGTAGTTAGGAGCTGACCCAGATTAAATGGGCAGGAGGAGTAGGCTAGGTCACAGTGCCCTATATCCCTACCGTAGGACTCTGCAATACAGTGGTCGTGCAGCTCATCCTTCGACGTGTTCAGTCCGTGTGTAGGTCTGTAGGAGATGGTGGTAGTTGTGGTTATTGGGAATGGTGGTAGTTGTGGTTATTGGTGATGGTGGTAGTTTGATTAGGTTACATTACGTCAGGTTAGGTTATGTCAGGTTAGATGGTAGTAGTTGTGGTTGTTGGGAATGGTAGTAGTTGTGGTTATAGGGGATGGTGGTAGTTATGGTTATTGGGTTATTTGAATATGATTATTTAACCCCTTGAGTATGATGCCTTAACCCTTGAATATGATGACTTAACCCCTTGAGTATGATGACTTAACCCTTTGAATATGAAACTTAACCCCATGAATATGATGACTTAACCCTTTGAGTACGATGACTTTAACCCCTTGAGTACGATGACTTTAACCAGACTACTACACACAAACTCTCTCACTTACGACAGCACGAGGCCAAGAAGTTGTCCCACAAGGCCAAAATCGTCTGCTGGGTCCTCCGCTGTTTTACAAATGGCTTTCAGTAGACATTCCCTGCCGTTAATCCCGAAGCTGTGGGGGTGGATTAGTGGATTAAGTGGATTTAGTGGATTAGCTATGTATTTAGATTAGTTAGGATGGGGAGAGTTGAGTTAGTTATTTTCTTTGATTAGTTAAAGGGAATATTAACTTAGGAAATATTGATGATTAATTAGTATTTGTGTTATATTGATGGTTAGGAAAATGGTAACTCTATCTCTCTCTCTCTCACACACACACACACACACACACACGCACACACACTCTCTCTCTCTCTCTCTCTCTCACACACACACACACACACGCACACACACACTCTCTCTCTCTCTCACACACACACACTCACACACTCACTTGGTAAAGACAGACTCGAGGGAATTGTAAGTTACAACTCTATCTTGATCAATTTGACTCCTGCCCACACTAACGATTTCGCTCGGTAGTGTGTAGATGGCTCGGATAAACCCCTTGAACACGCCCTCTGTAACACATGAGAGGTGAGAGAGAGTGAGAGAGATTGAGAGAGGGGGAGAGTGAGAGAGAGAGAGAGGGGGGAGATAGTGAGAGAGAGAGAGAGTGAGAGGAGGAGAGAAATATTTCCTCTGTAAGTTACATGATGTGTGTGTGTGTGTGTGTGTGTGTGTGTGTCTGTGTGTGTGTGTGTGTGTGTGTGTGTGTGTGTGTGTGTGTGTGTGTGTGTGTGTGTGTGTGTGTGTGTGTGTATGAAAGATTGTTTGTGTATGTGAGAGAGAGAAAAAGAAAGAGAGAGAGAGAAAATAATATCACCACACTCTCTCAATAACTGAAAAAAAATTAACTTGGTTAATAATCACCACCAATAACATCAATCACAGAACAATAACTAAGGTTAATAATCATCAATAACAATAACATTAATAACTAAGGTTAATCACCATCAATCACATGTACCAGTGGTTAAAGCCAATACTCACTTATATTACTGTCGAATTTACTAAACAGAGGAATTTTAATCTTATTATTGAAGGTTAAAGTCGAGGATGAAGGGAAGGTCAAGTAATAACGCTTGGTTCTCGATTTGACCTCTTGGGATACTGCATACCGTGAGAGGTCAAAGCCGGGGTCACCTAATTCCCCCGGGTCTCCTTTGAAGGCCTGGCGGGCATGGGTAACGTGGGTTAAAGTTGTTATGCTTATTATCACGCCCACGGTCGCCCATACAGTCATGGGTTTCATTCTGTGGGTGGGTTAAGGTTTGGTTAAATCAGGGGTTAATTTTTGAAGGTATAGTGGGCATGGGTGGGGTGGGTTCGCTATGCCCGCTATCACGCCCACGGCCGCCCATATGTCTTTTGGTTTCATTCTAACCTAATTTAGTGAAAGGTATATAAAAGCTAATTAATCTACTTAATTATGTGGTAAATACAGGTAAAGTCTTGATTATTTTAAGTAACTTTCTAACAAAATAGTATTATAAATAGTGGTGGTGGTAGTGGTGGTGGTAGTAATAGTAGTAGTGGTGGTAGTGGTGGTGGTAGTGGTGAGTGGTGGTGGTGGTGCAATTGAGCAGTGAAGGGGTGAGGTGATGATGGTGGTGGTAGTGGTGAGGTGGTAGTAATGGTAGTGAGGTGGTCTGGTGGTGGTGGTAGTAGTAAGAGTAATAGCAACTTTAATACAAGTAACAGTAATCACAAAACCTACCTGAAGAAGTAGCAGTAGCACCAGCAGTAGCAGTAGCAGTAGCACCAGCAGTAGCAGTAGCACCAACAGTAGCAGTAGCACCAGCAGTAGCAGTAGCAC
>NW_024742051.1:62500-160000 GCF_018991925.1 Homarus americanus | reverse complement strand
TTACCTGTAAGATACAAGAAGTCACTGTAACACACACACGGACGGAGTGACCAGCCAGGAGGGAGGTGTATCGTGTACTGCCACACAGATGCTCTACCGCACACCCTCACTCACCGTCCACACACACACATGAACGGTTTCTCATGTACGTATGCTCGTTTACATGTGTGTGTGTGTGTGTATGGATATTTTGTGTCTGTTTGTCTATAACTCATTCATATATATACATGCTTACGTACACTGATATTATTATTATTATTATTATTATTATTATTATTATTATTACTGTTATTATTATTATTATTATTATTATTATTATTATTATTATTATTATTATTGTTATTATTGTTATTATTATTATTATTACTGTTATTATTATTATTATTATTATTATTATTATTATTATTATTATTATTATTATTATTGTTATTATTATTATTATTACTATTATTATTATTATTATTACTATTATTATTATTATTATCATAAAAAATAACTAAAAAATCAGTAAATTATTTCCACTGAATGACTGACTAACAATGGTTGTCAGTCAAAATAACTCAATACCTCAAGATGACGTGAAGCTGACAGTCTATTTACCCCAGAGTCCAAGCTGACGACCGTTCCCTGACACACATAACAGAGCAACGCGCTACTTGCTCCCTCCTCCTCCACACCTCGCTGACATTTACCGTTCCAGACAGGCTGACACTACCTCTGGGGTCTTTATTCATTGCTGACACTTGTTGTTGAGTTAGATCAAAGCTGACGTTAGGGTTGAGTTTTAGTAGAATTGTTGCTGACGTTTGCTGTTGATTGTAATTATGTTCTTGCTGACGCTGCTGACATTAAGTTTAACTCAAAGGGTTAAACTATAGTACTCAAGGGGTTAAGTCATCATACTGAAGGGGTTAAGTCATCATACTCAAGGGGTTAAGTCATCATACTCAAGGGGCTAAGTCATCATACACAAGGGTTAAGTCATTATACTCAAGGGTTAAGTGATCATACTCAAGGGTTAAGTCATCATACTCAGGGGTTAAGTCATCATACACAAGGGTTAAGTCATCATACTCAAGGGGTTAATTCATCATACTCAAGGGTAAAGTCATCATACTCAAGGGGTTAAGTCATCGTACGCAATGGGATAAATCATCGTACTCAAGGGGTTAAGTCATCATACTCAAGGGGTTAAGTCATCATACTCAAGGGGTTAAATCATCGTACTCAAGGGGTTAAGTCATCATACTCAAGGGGTTAAGTCATCATACTCAAGGGGTTAAATCATCGTACTCAAGGGGTTAAGTCATCATACTCAAGGGGTTAAGTCATCTGTCTATCCTTATTGCTATTATTATTTTTTTTAATTTATCATAGTTATACCCATAATATATTAAGTTTTCTATAATTTAATTTGAACGATAACTAAAATATTTTGTGTTAATTCCTTATTGAAGCAAATATTGGCTTATTTTACCAATCATATTATTACGATATCACCTTTTTTAACAATAATATTAATAAAAATGAATTTCTATTGGTCAAAGCCACTAAAAGGAGGGTTTTAATTGGTAGATGTGATATTAATACATCGGCATAAAGACGAAGAGAATACACAAATATAATATATTTTGTCCTTAATGTAACACCACTTTTTATATTATTCCAAAGTAATTAATTATGGTTAGAAAATGACACAAAATTAATATATTTATTATATAATTGGGCAGTACAGTTAGATAATTAGATCACCTGAAGATTAGAGACTCCAGTTTATTTCACCTGATGATTTAAACACCCTAATATATTTGCCACCTTGGAGGGATTTGGTTAGGTTAGGTTTGTTTAGGGTAGCGTTCAGTTAGGTTAGGTTTGCTTTAGGTTAGATTTGGGTAGCGTTAGGTTAGGTTTGGTTCGGAGGTAAGAATACGCCATTTCTGGAGGCCACGATGCTATAATCAACCTCTAGCTTGTTATGTGGAGGTAGAATACGCCAGATTTGGAGGCCACAACACTACAATTAAGCCTCAAACTTGTCCTCCAGCACTGACTAAACCACCGTGGAGGTACGAGAGGCAATCGTGGAGGAGGCCAGCGAGAGAGACGGGGCAGAGGGGGTAGAGTTTACTGCAGTCTCCCCCACTAAGTCCGTTTTCTTCTGCCAGGTGAAACTCAACCATTTCTGCCGTGCCTTCCCCGTACCCGACCCTGGGGATAGATAGATAGATAGATAGATAGATAGATAGATAGATAGATAGATAGATAGATAGATAGATTGATAGATAGATAGATAGATAGATAGATAGATAGATAGATATAACATTAATAACAAGAGATATATATATAGATAATCACAATCATCTCTCTCTCTCTCTCTCTCTCTCTCTCACCATACTCACGCGAAGATAAGATTGACCACTTGACCTAACAAGCCCAGGTCATCGAGGGGTATGTAAGCGACCTCACAGATGACCTTTAGGACACAAGGTCGAGCTGGTAGTCCCGTCCTATTGTGAAAGGAACGAGGAATTAACCACCTGAAGATTAGACACCCTGGTTTGGTTAGGTTTTGGTTTGGTTTGGTTTGGTTAGGTTTGGTTAGGTTTTGGTTTGGTTAGGTTTTGGTTTGGTTAGGTTTTGGTTTGGTTAGGTTTTGGTTTGGTTTGGTTTGGTTGGGTTTGGTTTGGTTTGGTTAGGTTTGGTTAGGTTTGGTTTGGTTAGGTTTTGGTTTGGTTTGGTTAGGTTTTTTGGTTTGGTTAGGTTTTGGTTTGGTTTGGTTAGGTTAGGTTATACTGGCATGATTATAGCTTTTGGGATGACAGCTATGATTTGATGCAGCTATAAATATAAAAGGCGGCTAAGTTATTCTGGTATGATTATAGCTTTCTTGATGACAGCTATGATTCGATTCAGCTACAAATACAAAAACAAAAGCTAAATTTTACTGGCATAATTATAGCTTTTGGGATGACAGCTAAGATTCGACTCAGCTATAAACACAAACACATAAAGCTAAAATATACTCACGTAGATATAGCTTCTTGGATGACAGCAAAAATCCAATGTCTTTGGCTATCAAGTGAAGTCCAGCTATCACGTCCTTCAGCTTTCCCCGATACACCTGTTAGCTTTAATGGTCCTCTGGGCAGCTGTAGTGTAAATGGTAAAGCTATATACATTGCTGTCTCTGTAGGGGAGGGGGAGGGGGTAGTAACGCCAGTGTAAGCGATCAGTAGCGCCTGGCGTATATTTATAACCTGCACTGGTGTATTTTGTCATGTCAGATGAAAATACAGTAGGGTCTTACCTTGAATACAATACTTTTAGCTTAATACAACAGTGACTTATATTGAATACAGTAATTTTACCTTGAATACAATACTTTTAGCTTAATACAACAGTGACTTATATTGAATACAGTGATTTTACCTATAATACAATACTCTTAGGTAAATACAACAGTGACTTACCTTAATACAACAGACTCTTACCTGGAATACAGTGTCTTCCCTTAATACAGTGAATTAGGTTAATACAAGAGTGACTTACTTTGATAACTGTCATGGTGGGAGAGGACAGGTAGACTCAGGGCAGGTGTGATGGTTAAGGTGGACTCTGGTGGCCAGGCAATGAACCTTCTGTGACGTGTGGCTACCTGTAACACCCACACGCACCTGTTATGTTCAATATCTTTATGTCTGTCTGTCTCTATCTGTCTATCTATTTATCTATCTATCTACAGGATCAATTATAATTATATATTTATTTCATCGTGCATGTGTGTGTGTGTGTGTGTGTGTTGTTGTGTTTTTACGGGTATTAGCTCACCCGGGCACAGATCACTGACCCACATCGGGGCTTGGGGGCGAAAATGTAATAATAATAATAATAATAATAATAATAATAATAATAATAATAGGTAATAATAATAATAATAATAATAATAATAATAATAATAATAATAATAATAATAATAATAATAATAGTAATAATAATAATAATAATAATAATATAATAATAATAATAATAATAATAGTAATAATAATAATAATAATAATAAAGTATGTAATAGTAATTGTAAATGTAGATGGGTCATGTATGTATAGCCATATAGTAATAGTATGTATGTATGTATGTATGTATGTATGTATGTATGTATATATGTATGTATGTATGTACCTTAGTTCCAGTGCTGTGATCTAGAGGTATTGAAGGAACATCCAGACTTGATAAATCGCCTTTCCATCCATCTGCCCTCCATCCATCTGCCCTCCATCCATCTGCCCTCCATCCATCTGCCCTCCATCCATCTGCCCTCCATCCATCTGCCCTCCATCCATCTGCCCTCCATCCATCTGCCCTCCATCTACCCTCACGATGTTTGAAGTTCTCGAATCCATCTTGGTCTCGTCTGGCACAATCCACCATCACCGTCATTATCATCATCAGTGTTATCGGTTGAGATACCATGGTCAAGCTGGGGAAGAGATGTGGTGTGTGAGAGAGTGTGTGAGTGAGTGAGTGTGTGTAAGTGTGGTGTGTTAGTGAGTGAATGTGAGTGAGTGCGGTGTGTTAGTGAGTGTGGTGTGGTGAGTGTGTGTGTAAAGGGGACATTAATAGTGTGTTTATGTGTGTATTGGAGACATTAATTTTGTGTGTGTGTGTTTTTTTTATAAGAGACATATAATACAATAAAACATCAACTTAAAACATAATTAAAACACATACCTCATAAACCAATGGTGACAAGTCTTACCAACACAGTTTCTTTATTTCGACGCTTCCTTCCTCACTGTGTACACTTCTCGCCTCTAAAATACACTCCTAGGGGTTTATAAATACTTGAAAATACACAGGCAGGGTGTATGACTGTGTATGGTGGGTGTACAGAGGTGAATATGTGATTTTAAATGCTGGTTGAAGGTTATATAGGCGAGATCTTTCTGTGTTTTAGGGCATGGTGGTAGCTGATTGGTTATTGTCTTCCATGACGTCTATTTCCCCGTCCCTGATTGGTTTTTGGTTATTATGACGTCAGTTATTGTCCTGTTATAGGCTGGTGTTTGCTTACCATGATGTCACCTAATACCTGGGCCCTAATTGGTGTTGATTATCATGACGTCACAGTACCTGGTGTGTGATTGGATTGTTAGATACACCACCTGACGTCATAGTAGATGGGGACCAATTAACACACTTCATGCCCTCATAGACCTACCAGGGTTAAGTGTTCACGCCCATTTTAATTGCACCTTAATAACATGTTTCCTGGGTAGTGTTGGTGATTAATTCATGGCACAGCGATAATGATTTCGTGTGTAGTGGATAATGATAGTTTTCATGACCTATATGTTGTTGTTGTTGTTGTTGTTGTTGTCGTTGTTGTTGTTGTTGTAGTTGTTGTTGTTGCTGTAGCAGTGATTATTAATACCCTTCTTCTTCTTCTTCTTCTTCTTCTTCTTCTTCTTCTTATTATTATTATTATTATTGTTATTATTATTATTAGTAGTAGTAGTAGTAGTAGTAGTAATAGTAGTTAATTATTACGATCCATCCCTCATAACGTTTAATAATAATAATAATAATAATGATAATAATAATAATAATAATAATAATAATAATAATAATACCTCTACGTTTATCCCAATATTCATTAAATAATCCCTACTGTGGGATTATGAATATCCCCTTACCCTATAATCCCTCCATTTGGTTCTTCTCATACTAATCTATTCCCTCCAAACAATCCCCCATTCCCCCTACCCTTTCAACCCCCCTTATTAACTATGTAAATACGGTATGTGCATATCTACTATGTATTGTATGACAGTCTGGTACCAGCTTTGGGAGGTGGGATTTGACGAACGGTTCTTTATTATATATTTAAATACCGTAGATAACTAAACAAATATTTATATATACATTATGTATTATTTTATAGTAATTAATAAATAAACTAAAGTCGAAATTATTGTACTTTTGGTATTTATTTGATATTATATTATAAATGCGCATTCCTCGTTATCACAACAGAGATAGTTTAATGTTAAACTATTCAACGAACAGGATCCAATATGCCTATATATTTACAAGGTTAAATTAATAAAACTTAAGTATATTACCCTAACCAAATCTACCACGTGATTATCTTTTACGTTATATTAGGTTAAATTAGTATAAATCAGTTTTAAAAATGATATATCCGTAAAATATAGTTAAACGGTGATGTTCGTGGTAATCCGTAACATAACAACCTTGTTTTGAAGGATTTGTTTATGTTTCGTTAGTATGAGTATCGAAGCCCCAAGGACAGTTTGATTCCTTGATAATGAGCCCTTGAATTTATAGACCTCATTTGTAATCATTAATAAATAAAAATTACCTTAATGACACAGTAAATTCATAAGAAAATCAGGTAAAATATACATTAATCTATATATTTATCCATCTGCTAATCTATATATCTTTCAATCTATACTTTAATTTGTCTAAGCATAACTATGGTTAATATATCTATCTACCTATCCATAATCTAATACTTTTATCTATCTATCAATTAATCAATTTATGTATTTATATATCTATCTACCAAAGAATCTATGTATTTATTTAATTATTTATCTATATATCTATGAGTCTATCCAATACGAACCCCCCAAAACGAACCACCGACTCCACCACCAGTGAGTGAACCAGTAGAGCCGCACTGTAGGAGGCGCCTGGATCGTGAACGGCCAGGATTGACTTGACTCGGATTTGTAGTTTTAAGAAAATTATAGGAGTGAGGGAGGAAGGGAGATTATGGCGGCGTTTCAAACTGGTGATATAGCCGCCTTCCAGACCATTGAGGTGTCTAGTGATGGTAACCGAGCCATTGCCTTCCCTGTTGATGAAGAGGGCAGGAAAGGTATGCGTTCGGGTGTGATGGTAATGGTTCTTGGGTCATTTTGGGGATTTCTGGGGTTAATTGGGGAGTGTTAAGAGGAAAATTGGGGAGTTATTAATTGTTTGTAGTTTTTGTTTTATTTTCAGTGATAATTATTCTGTGATATAATATTTACTGCTGTTTTTAGTTAAGGTGATTCCGGTGGTTCATATTCTGTACCTGGGAATATATTTTCTTTTGGGAGGAAATTATTAATAGTTTTTTGAGCATTTATAATAATACCAGACGTTGTATTTTTATGTTTATCTGTTTCACTCCCTATGGTAGGAATTTTGTTTAGGGTAATGACGGAATATTTTGTATGTCGTGAAAAGATTGTCGTTTTTATTTAGATTTTAAGTAATTTGTTTTAATGCTTGAGTAGGATACATCCCAGCTTATAGGATTCGCCCCAACCTGACTAGGATTTACCCAAGCTTGATTAGGATAGACCCCAGCTTATAAGATTGACCACAGCTTAAGTAGGATTTGCCCCAGTTTGAGTAGGATTCACCTGAGCTTGATTAGGGTTGACTTCAGCTTATAAAATTCACCCGCGCTTGAGTACGACTCATCCGAGCTTGAGTCTGGTTCACCTCAGCTTGAGTAGGATTCACCCCAGCTTACTTCACTTGTTGATTAAATATCCTAATGCTACCTTGGGGGTTAGGTTAGGTTTGGGTGTTTAATCATCAGGTGAAATAAGCTGTGGTGACTAATCTTCTGGTGATCTGATCAACCTCCTAGAAAATATCTCAAAATTATGTCATATGTGTACTCAGTGTTAAATGTACTCAGTGGTTCAGTTAGGATTGAACCACCGAGCTATGTGTACTCAGTATTGACGGTACTCAGTTGTTCAGTTAGTTACCGTAGTTAAGTTAGGATAGGATGGTTAGTTTGTTGAATATAGTTAGGTTAGGTTAATTAGTTTAGGTTGGTTAGGTTAGGTTGGTTGGCTAGTTAGAAAGATTGTTAGCTTAGGTTGGCTGCTTAGTTGGTAAGGTTAGGTTAGGTTAGTAATTTTACATAGTTTCTAAATCACCTAATGTCTACCCTAACCTAACCTAATGACTAACCTAACCTAACCAAACCATCAACGAATCATTTCTCACACTTGCCCTTCGACCAACAGAGGATGTAGAGTTCAGTCACGAAGCCACAATACTGCTCATCGAAGGCATCAGGAAGCGTTACACAGAGCTGTCGTCCAACAACCGAGCGAGGCCCTACGTCTACCGGGACCTACACGAGGAACTGACGCTACACGGGTACAACTTCTCCCTCGAGCGGATCAGACGCAAGTGGAATAATCTACTGGGGACGTACAAGCGAGTCAAGAAGGAATACTCTCCTAGAAAACCGCCCTGGGAGTATTATCAGGTACGATGATTGTTGTTGTTGTAGTGTTATTGTTATTATTACGGTACTGTTATTATTGCTATTATTACCTACATCATTATTAATTTTCATATTCTAGTTATGACTATCGGTTGAGACTCCATGGTCCAGCATCCGTCCATGGTCCAGCAAAAAAATTTATTGTCATATTATTTTTTTTATTTTTCTGGTACATATTTTACTATTGCTAATACCATGAAATTATGTAACAATACTAATACATTATGTTACGATGGGTTATTTATTGTAGTGTATATAATCAAGTACAGTACTCCCTCTTTATCGACGGGGGTTACGTTCTGTAGACGGCCGTCGATAAAGAAACCGTCGATACCGTGATGGTTACGTAATTTTTCTAACTATTATTAGCATATGTTGAATAAATGTACCTTTAAGCATTAATGCGTTTCCTTTACACATAACCTTAAATAATAGTGTATAAATAATAATATAATAAGTGGACAAAAATACTAGCAAACTTACGATTTCATTTATTGAAGTGAACATCGGTCCTTACAGTAAACAATACAGTGTACAGTATATACAAGTGTGATGATTGAGGCTTATTAAAAGCCTGACCAGTCAGCTGCGTAGCTCATACCGCTGTCAAGTTGTTTCAGCATCTTCTTCTCATTCAGTGTGGCACTCGTCTTGCCCTCTTAGGTGTAGATCCAGAGGGAGCAGCAGGTCGTTTGGGAGGCATGGTGATATAAGTTGATGTGATGAACCACCAGCAAAAGTTGAAAATCAAAGACTGTTGCCCACGCGGCTTGGCTGATGTCTGTGTTCAGGGAAGGCGGGCCGCGGGTAGACGCTAGTCACGCCACTAGTGCCGCCTAGCGGCGAAAGTACAAACAAGGCCCGCAGAGTTCAAATAAAGCCAAAATAAAAATCCGTCTAAATAATCCGTCGATAATCGAAACCGTCGATAAAAAATCCGTCGATAAAGAGGAGTACTGTACAGTAATCTATAGTTAGAATTATTATGCAAAAAGTAAGGTCAAATTATCCAAAATATTCATACAGTAGGTATTATTTTGAGGGGTTAAAGCTCATACATTCCTGTGAGTCATTTATACAGTGAATGGTACCCACCCTTATAAATTTTTATCCTGGGCTTGCCTACTGTACCCCTAGATTCTTGTTTTATTTTCCTACATAATAAACGACCATATTCACATATATGTCTCTTTAAATCTACAAAAAACCCGATACAGTTGAAGAATTACCGATAATTATCATTTTGTTTGCATCTGTTAACATCGCTGGTGGTAATTTTTGCCATGTTAGACTCATCACTGTAGCCACATCCCCTTAGACTTCTTACTACCAGGCCGAGATATGGGCTGTTATGGTTATTTTTCAACTCATAATATCCGGTAATTATATGAGTGTAATTAACTTTTATTTAATTACCTGCACATACAATCCCCCAGACAATATGAAAAATACTTAAATAATGATTAAAAACATAAATCGAATAAATATTTCTTCGTTTGTTAGAGTTAATACTGTAAGGGGTAGGGAGAGGCAGCGTCCCTTAGTTCAGAATATTCTATCGTCCGGTTCTGGTCACATACGAGGGTGCCGGACTGGAGAGATTCAACTTGTATTATTGTTGTTGTTATTATTCTCATTATTCTCATTCAAGTAAAACCTCTATTTAACGGGCTATATGGAGGGGAAAATTCATTATTTCGAGGGTCCGTTAGATGTGAAACCTCCATATAATGAACTATATAGAGATGAAAGTCCATTATATCGAGGGTCTGTTAGATGTATAACCTCCATATAATGAACTATATAGAGATGAAAGTCCATTATATCGAGGGTCTGTTAGATGTATAACCTCCATATAATGAACTATATAGAGATGAAAGTATGTTATATGGAGTTGATGCTATTATTATTATTATTATTATTATTATTATTATTATTACTACTCTCTTGTATTGCATAAAGATTAGATACCTTTTGCATCAAGTACAGACATCCAGTTTATAATACAGCACATTTAATACTTAATTTGAATTTTGTAAACTTATCACTTGTTATCCAATTAAATCATCACCACCCCAAAAAATTATCATTAACAACTCATTCACTGTCAATTTATTAAACATGGGGAAGATATTTGTTACAGGAATATATCTCAACTTTTATAGTAAGAGTCTATGATAAAATGTACAGTACAGTATCTCACAAATATATCTGCCAGGATGTTGCCAGTGACTTCCAAAATGCCACGTGCAATACGTCATGTCCCGGGAGGGTTGGTATGCCTGTCCCGGGAGGGTTGGTATGCATGTCTCGGGAGGGTTGGTATGCATGTCTCGGGAGGGTTGGTATGCATGTCTCGGGAGGGTTGGTATGCATGTCTCGGGAGGGTTGGTATGCATGTCTCGGGAGGGTTGGTATGCATGTCCTCTGGAGGCTCTCGAGGGTTGGTGGCGTAGGGTTGGTGGCGCATGTCTCGGAGGTTGGTATGCATGTCCCGGAGGTGGGTTGGTATGCATGTCCCGTGGAGGCTGGTATGTGCATGTCTCGGGAGGGTTGGTATGCATGTCTCTGGGAGGGTTGGTATGCATGTCTCGGGAGGGTTGGTATGCATGTCTCGGGAGGGTTGGTATGCATGTCTCGGGAGGGTTGGTATGCATGTCTCGGGAGGGTTGGTATGCGTGGGTCTGTGGCATACTGACCCTATTGTATTTGGTAACCGATCATTATGTTAATTAAGCCGAAATACCTTAGGTTGTGAGAATTTAATTAATGATTTTTTTTAAGAATGACGACATTTTGTTTTTCAATAATGGCGATGTTGTCTTTAATCTTGTTTATTATTTATATTGTATTTTTACTCCACAGGTGATGAGTGAATTCCTTCCTACCGATCCGAGTTTTTCTCCTGCCATGGGATCGACGCCGTTCACCAAGATGATCGCTCCGGTGACGACCTTCCACGCCCACAGGGACCCGGTCACTCCGTCATCCACTTCATCCGTCAATCTCCAGCCGTCCGTTACCGTCCACGTTCCGTCTCCGTCCCTCGGGAAGGAGATAGAACGGGGGGCCAAACGACAAGCCATGATGGAACAGTACATCGAACAACTCAAGGAAAAGGAGAGTTATGAAGACGACTACAAGAAGAGAAAGGAGAGGAGAGAGAGGATGAAGATCAGAGCCCTAAGGAAGATCGGTAAGGAACTACAATCAATAGCCAAGACCCAGAGTGAGATTCTTAAGAGGCAAGACCTAATACTCTCAGCTATCAAGGCTTCTAAGGGTTGATTCACCCCTATAATTGCCCCTCCCTCACTCATACTTGTAAATACTAGTCTGTCTCTCCCTTACCTCTAGTCCCCCCCTCCCTCCCCCCTCACTCATACTTGTAAATACTAGTCTGTCTCTCCCTTACCTCTAGTCCCACCTCCCCCCTCACTCATACTTGTAAATTTAGTCTGTCTCCCTTACCTCTAGTCCCCCTCCTCCCTCCCTCATACTTGTAAATACTAGTCTCTCCCCTTACCTCTAGTGCCCCCCTCCCTCCCCCTCACTCATACTTGTAAATACTAGTCTGTCTCTCCCTTACCTCTAGTCCCACCCTTCCTCCCCCTCACTCATACTTGTGAATACTAGTATGTCCCTCCCTTACCCTGACCTTTTGAGGGAAGAAAAAATCCTGAAAATACAAATATTGAGAAACACAGTGTAAGGTATCAGTGTTTGTTGATAATACCTGTTTATAAAAGTTTTGTATAATAAGACCCGTGTATTGTCCAGGGACCCGTAATTTAAGGTAAAAGTTGAAAGAAATACAAAGTACAAAAAAGTATGTAAGTACTGAGTCAGGTCTGTGGTGTTTGTTAATGACAGGACCTTGTGTGTTCCCAAAGCTCGTGAGTTTGACGGGAAAAATTTGGAAAACAAAAACTGGAATGACAATAGCAACACGGATTTGAAAGTATGATGCTATTTCCTTTCATTAATACTTATCTATGACTAGACCAGGTGTGTGTAGTCAGGTGTGTGTAGCCCAAGAACTGATAAATGTTTGGAAAAAGATGAAACAAATTATAAATTTGAAAGACTAATTAAAACCATGCTTGATATAATGACCGTGGATAACTTCTTTTGATTTAGAGTTTGTACATTATTAGCCTTTGAATTTAGGGGAAGTTAAAAGTCTTTCAGTTTGGATTATGACCTGCATTATGAGACTAGTTATTGGAGTCAATTTTAGTGATTTTATTGAATGATTTTGACCCTTATTGATAATTTACATCAGTATGCTTAGCATAATTAAGTACTGTAATGTGCTAATAATAATTCTTGAAATTTATCCTCAATAGTGATTTAAAAAAAAATCCTTTGAGGTGAATGCAATGTATAAAGTAAATTAAGTTGTTATTTTGATATTAAGAAATTCATTTTTAATATAACTGGAATTGGTATTACTTTTAACATTGATGAAAATGATAAATACTGCCTGAATTAAAGTATGTGTCTTGTTGACTTTGTAAGAATCACCTGAAGATTAGACACCCTAGTTTATTTCAGCTGAAGATTAAACACCCTAATGCTGACTTTACCTGACCCCCCCACATTGTGTTAGATCATTACCTGGGGGGGCTATTCTTCAGGTGTATTTTATGTATAATGTACATAAATTATTTCTTTGGTTATTAAACTTGGACGGATCTACCAATATATATTTTGTTATTTTATACCTTTCAAATTATTATATTTATATTTGTATTATATAAATCATCAACATTTACAGCCACTTGATAAATGATAGATATATATATATATACATATTAAGTCGACAGTTTATAAATAAGTTGAAATTACTGTGACGTAAGTTAACCCAACTAAGCTTGTTACATAATTGTTAAAGAGGAATTTAGTGGAGATGAACGGTAATGGAATAATTTTTGGACGTACTAATTAGATATAGTATTTTAAACGTAATTGTGTGAGCTTGTGTGATTATTTTACTAATTATCTGTGTGTCTATTGGTCTGTCTGTCTGTCTATTTGTCTGTCTATCTTAACTATCGACAGTATCTTTCTATCTGTTTCTATTTGTATATCTGTCTATCTGTCAATATAAAATAATCAAAGGAATCATAATAAATTGCTGTTTTATGTAATTAGTTTTAAATAAGCTATTAATTATTATTATTATCTTCATTGTTGACATAGGAGTTCATCTTATAGAGACCCCGTCGTGAAGTTCGGTTAATATGAATCATTTTTTAATATTTCAGTATTTATTGGCAGTAAACATTTTATTGATAATTAAATGAGATTAAATACTTCTTATGGGTGTTTTGGTTAAGTGGGATTAAGTAATATTTAGAGATTTGTGGAATAACGTTCGTAATATCGGGGTTATGATTTTAAAAGGGCATTAAGGTTTCGATCAGTTATAAGAAGAGGATCAAAGTTAAAGGATCAAAATGTTGTTAAGAGAATCACTTGAATGAAAGGGAGTTGATGTAGTATTGGATCCTCTTTCTGAGACACAAACAAGCCCTGGTCGAGGAGCTGCGAAGGATCAATTAATGATATCAATTACAACGTTAATTACACAAGATAATTATATTTAACAAGATTATACCACTATATAAGTTATATAATTATGTGTAATTGGTAATTATATGTTGAGTTAGATAAATTGTAGAGAAATTAAGAGGTGAGGAGGAGAGGTGGTGTCTCGGCTCCCGGCTCCTCCCTCACAGCTCCACCATGCTTTCGTGAATGTTGTTCCCAGTACGCATGTGGGGTGGTTAATGGATTTCACTGTATTTTGTCACCGATGTGGGCTTGATGGCCTTGAAAATGACTTTATGACGCAGGTCAGTGACTAGTGTGTTGAGTTAGCAGAGAGGATTGTTGAATCAAGGCGAGAGAGAAGGTATTTGAGGGTAAATATTGTCGGGTGTCTCTTGGGGGAATATGGCGACGCAGACAGACAACTGTGGTGGCTGTGCTAGTGTTAATAAAGACAGGACTGGGACGTCATCATGGGCTGGCATTGTCGGTGGAGGGAAAATTGAGACTGTGGGAGATAGTGTGAAGCCTTCCGGGGATGACAAGGTGGTGAACAGTGAATGTAAGGAGGCGAGGTGTGGTGGGGTGGACCTGGACCCTGAGGAGCTGGCCCAGTTTACCGAAATACGGACCAAGAAGGACCGGGCCAGGAAGAGGGAGTCCACCAGGGGCGGCAGGAGGGACAGGCGGGGGGGTCGCAGGGACTATGTCGAATGGGAATCGCGTTACCCCGAGGGCGGCACCCGGGGCCGCGGGGGCAAGAGACCCGTCAAGGAGGCCGCCCCCAAGCAGTCCAACGGCCCAATGGAAGGGGAAGAGGAGGCCACAGAGGAGGCCGATCCCTACACGGAGGCCGAGGCGGAGGAGGAGAAGGTGCAGTACGTGCCGGCCCCAGCACCAAGCGTCAACATCTGGGAGAAGCGTCAGGGAGCCCCGGCGCCCGCTGCCCTGCCAGACCCTTCAGATCCTCCTCTCGTAGGTGAGTACACCACACCGACCACTCCTGACGCTGATTGCTGGCCGCTGATTGGTCACAACTCCTGGCGTCTTGTACACTAGACAGTAAACCAGTGGTATGTGACCTAAACTAACGATACCGGACAACGACGGTGATAAACTGTTGTTGTGTGACGTCTGGAGTTGTCAGTCATCATCAAGGGTCAGCTGTCAGCCGTCCTGTCAGCTGTCACACTGTCCATGATGACATGTCTTTTATTACCTCTCTATACTTATTTGTTATGATCTATAATGTTTATCTTCAGACAAATATCAAGTTTAACGGCACATAACTGTTAATTGTCCGCCCGGAATGTTTATTTACTACCGCTGTTTATCCGACGTGATTTATCATTGGCTGAGGTCGATGACATCTTCTGTATAATTCATATCTTATTTTTTTTTATAATCAGTCGCCATTTTTAACCTTTCATGATATTTCACCTTTTTAATATAGACAAAGTTGTATTATTACCGTTTGGGTCATGCAGCGAATTTAAGGATTTTAAGTTTAGGTTGACTTGGGCTAGGTTAAATTAGCTTGGGTTAAGTTAAATTAGCTTGGGTTAGGTTAGGTTATATTAGGTTAGGTTGGATTAGGTTTAGATTTGGTTAAAATTATGTGCATGACAAACGATAATTCTACCCAGAGATTAATGTTAATAATGTACTGTTTATTTATGGTCTTAAGTCCTTTGATAATTAACAAAAATTTAACATAATGAAAAACAAACTCTAGTATACATATTTTACTACAACTATTCAGCTCAGAGGCGACCCGCCATACACAAGGGATTAACGAACTATCATATATTTGCATCATACATCGGGGAATTCAGTTAAGTGTAAATGTATCGACTGCGAGTGTTGACGTGTGCGTTGGCGATATTTTTGTGTTTTTAGAGGAAGTAAAACGTGCTGCGTGAAAAATTGAACAATCTCCGTTTATGAATTTTGACGAGATAGATTCTGGAACTATGGTTGTTGGGTGAATAGGGAAGAAATCGACGACCCTATACTGAGATCTACAGGAAATGCGATGATTAGTTCACCAGCGTCGCGGTAGAGATGGAATACCATTTTACCGATTGACTTATGCATGGTAGTTTTATTTTGTTTATTTCTTTTTTTTTTGTTTATCCAATGCCGGACGATTTTAATTCAGCTTGGAGAAGACCCCATATATGAGTGGTTAAAATGTTGGATAAAAAAACTACGATGAAATTTAATACGATAGCTGTAGTAAGTAAATATCTCGGGCAAGTAATCCGGGCTTTAGGGTAATCGTGACTCGACTGGGATTTCTATACGTACAAACATTTTTGACTTACGAAAAATCAGATATACAAACAAACACGTCTGTAAGCCCGTTTGACGATTTAAATGAACTCACGAACGAGAATCAACAATGTAACTCATTCGAAATATTAAATAAACTAATAATTGTCACGTTTTTTTATTTCAGTCGGATAATTTTAATGTCTTGTGGATGTGATTATTATTTGTGATTTCGCTCTTATTTTATTTATTTATTTATTTTTGACTTGTCGAGAGTTTTGGTGTGTGTGTATAATAATAATAATAATAATAATAATAATAATAATAATAATAATAATAAACTGTTTACTAATAGAGTAGCAGCTGGTGGCTGAAAATATACAAACTTACATTTGATTTAGACATAATGATATGCGTTAAATACATTTACAGGGCTGTACAGTACATAAATCAGGAGTTGTTTATTATTTTAACAGTAGATGGGATGGTGCTATTCTTATATCTATCAGTGCGGGCTCTTATGGGCTGAATTTTGTTGTAGTGGCGGACTGCGCTAGGTGGGTGGGGGACTGCCGGTGGCAATGACGAGGATGGTGCAGTAGTCCACTGCCAAGCCTTGATAGTGCTTGGTGGTGGAGGTCACTGAGGGATGGCATTTCCAGGGTGGAGAGAGCGTTGATGTAGCCGGAGTAGTCTGCGCCGAGCGTGATTCTGCAGGCCCTTTTCTGTACCTTCTCTAGCTGACTGTGTGTGTGTGTGATATAAATAGCATCTACAGAAGTCGACGAAGAACTTGAAAAATACTCAACTAGAATATAAAAAAATTTCTTTAATATATCTTATAAATGTGGATAGGGTGTGTGATATATAAGCCACTTTATCATGTTATATCAGGTTACAGTAAGTACAGTATATATGTTATAGTTACAGGTCATATAGATAATTTAGAAATACTGTATTACTGTATTGTATCTTGTTATTTAGAATACAGTGGTGGTTATAATGTTATGCTGGAGGTTTTAATAGATTGTAATTAATTATAAAGGTATTTTGTATAGTTGTATAGTACAGGTATACAGATTAGTACGTGTATAGACAATCCAGGTATGGTATACAGATCAATGTGTATACAGTTCAGTATGTATATAGACAATGCAGGTATACAGTTCAGCATGTGATACCCCTATCTATGGGAGTTAATTGAGAGGAAGTGAAAATTATATCGAGGGCCCATTAGACCTGACGCCCCCATAGCAGATTATACGGAGATAGAAGTCCGTTGTATGGAGGTCTCACCGTATGCTGTATGCTTACTTAACTCAACGGCTGATAGCATACGTGGGATGCTGCATCTTATCACCTCTGATTACTACTGAGTGTCTTTTATGTTTGGAGTAAGTGACATGTGATAAGAGTATTTTAATAACAAAGTACGATGCCTTAACTTTACATAAATGACTGACTCTACGGTATTGTACTGTGCTGGGGGTATATAAGGATTAAGTAGAGTATTTTAAGGAAAGTTTTGTATCTTAACTTTACGGAGGTGAGATTGATTCTACGGTATTGTATTCTGCTGGGTGTACTGTATATAAGGATTAATTAGAGTATTTTAAGGAAAGTTTTGTACCTTTACATAAATGACTGACTCTACGGTATTGTACTGTGCTGGGTGTATAAGAATTAGTACAGTATTTTAAGGAAAGTTTAGTACCTTAACTGTACATAAATGACTGACTCTACTGTACTGTGCTGGGGATATATACAAATTAATTACAGTATTTTAAGGAAAGTTTAGTACCTTAACTTTACACAATAAATAACTGACTACTGTACTGTACTCTGCTGGTGGTATAGAAGAATTAATTTACATTTTTTTAATACAAAGTACTGTATACACCTCCATCTTGCCATAAATGAATCTTTATATATACTGAAGGTGATTAAATGTGTTTAGGCTATATACTGTCTATTTAAACTAAGTATATACCTTTAATTAGAGTACCGTCTTCATGGCTGAGGGTTGGCGACCACAGTCCTCCACTCTAACAGTACTCTAGGTAAATAAGGTTAATTAAAAGTCTTATATAAACAAGCACCTTTATTTTACCTGTTCTGTTGGTTAATATAATTCTTGTAGGTACGAACGCAGGCTGGGTTTTGATTTGTATTCACGAGAGTTATATAATGCTGCAGTCGCTTTACGAGATGGTATTCTGTGACTACCCTAACCTAACTTAACCTAACCATGCTAACTCTAACTTAACTTCACCATGCTATCTTTAACTTAACCTAACAAAACCGAACCATGATAATTTTAACCCTGACCTTATCACCTTAACTAACTCCACCTAACATAACCTTCCCACCCTAACCTAGCCTCCTCCTCCCACAGTTAGCATCAGGTAAAATAAACTAGGGTGGCTAATTTTCATGTGATATACAATAATCTAAATGTAAAACAGTTTATATATTGGAGAGGAGAGAAATAAAGATTTAATTAGTAGCATTTTGACGTTTGATAAGTGTGTGTGTGTCTGTGTGTGCGTGTGTGTCAACGTCTGGCTGATAAGCATCTGTCCCTGGAGTCGTAATTGGTGGGAACACGGGATATGTCTCTTGAATCTTGTGTTGTAACCTAACCTAAACTGACCTACCCTTGCTAACCTACCCTACCCAACCTAACCTACCCTACCCAACCTAACCTAACACTAACCTAACTAAAACGCAGCTTATTTCACCCTAAGACTAAATATGGTACCTTGATAATAAACGGGTCTGGGGGTTAGTCGCCATAAAAGGGAATTTCATCGAAACTCCTCAATGGTGTCAACATTTTCCTCCTCGACTTGGAAAAAAATAACAACACGCAACTATGGTTCGGTTTTATTCACTCTAACGACCAAACGACGTCACTGAAACAGGTGTCAGGGATCTCATGGTTGGTGTAAATAGTTGTTATCAGTTAGTTATGTACGGGGCTATCTGTTGTACGTGCTGTTGGGGTGTGTGAAGTGAGATGCCTTCAATATGGTGGGGGGGGATATGGTAGAATGTTTGTTATAGTGAAACCTTCATATAACAGACTTTCATCTCTATATAGTTCATTAGATGGAGGTTTCACATCTAACGGACCCTCGATATAATGGACTTTCATCTCTATATAATTCATTAGATGGAGGTTTCACGTCTAACGGACCTTCGATATAATGGACTTTCATCTCTATATAGTTCATTAGATGGAGGTTTCACATCTAACGGACCCTCGATATAATGGACTTTCATCTCTATATAATTCATTAGATGGAGGTTTCACGTCTAACGGGCCTTCGATATAATGGACTTTCATCTCTATATAGTTCATTGGATGGAGGTTTCACATCTAACGGACCTTCGATATAATGGACTTTCATCTCTATAAAGTTCATTAGATGGAGGTTTCACATCTAACAGACCCTCGATATAATGGACTTTCATCTCTATATAGTTCATTGGATGGAGGTTTCACATCTAACAGACCCTCGATATAATGGACTTTCATCTCTATATAATTCATTAGATGGAGGTTTCACATCTAACGGACCCTCGATATAATGGACTTTCATCTCTATATAGTTCATTAGATGGAGGTTTCACATCTAACAGACCCTCGATATAATGGACTTTCATCTCTATATAATTCATTTGATGGAGGTTTCACATCTAACGGACCCTCGATATAATGGACTTTCATCTCTATATAATTCATTAGATGGAGGTTTCACATCTAACGGACCCTCGATATAATGGACTTTCATCTCTATATAGTTCATTAGATGGAGGTTTCCCATCTAACGGACCCTCGATATAATGGACTTTCATCTCTATATAGTTCATTAGATGGAGGTTTCCCATCTAACGGACCCTCGATATAATGGACTTTCATCTCTATATAGTTCATTAGGATGGAGGTTTCACATCTAACGGACCTTCTCGATATATATGGACTTTCATCTCTATATAGTTCATTGATGAGGTTTTTCACATCTAACGGACCTTCTTGACTTTCATTCATATAATTCATTAGATGGAGGCTTCACATCTAACGGACCCTCGATATAATGGACTTTCATCTCTATAGTCTATTGGATGGAGGTTTCACATCTAACGACCTCGATAATGGACTTTCATTCTATATAGTTCATTAGATGGAGGTTTCACGCTCAACGGACCCCGATATACGGACTTTCATCTCTATATAGTTCATTAGATGGAGGTTTCACATCTAACGGACCCTCTATATAATGGACTTTCATCTCTATATAATTCATTAGATGGAGGTTTCACATCTAACGGACCCTCTATATAATGGACTTTCATCTCTATATAATTCATTAGATGGAGGTTTCACATCTAACGGACCCTCGATATAATGGACTTTCATCTCTATATAATTCATTAGATGGAGGTTTCACATCTAACGGACCCTCGATATAATGGACTTTACCCTCCATATAGTACATTAAATAGAGGTTAACTATATTATTGTAGTGAAGATGAAGGAAGAGTGTTTTGTAAGGGGAGTACATCATAGTAGAAGACATCTGTAACAACATTGGCTGGCGTAATTCTCTCCATGTTCCTTGATTGGCTGGGGTAATTCTCTCCATGTTCCGTGATTGGCTGTCGTAATTCTCTCCATGTTCCTTGATTGGCTGTCGTAATTCTCTCCATGTTCCTTGATTGGCTGGCATAATTCTCTCCACGTTCGTTGATTGGCTGGTGTAATTCTCTCCACGTTTGTTGATTGGTTGGAGTACTTCTCTCCACGTTCGTTGATTGGCTGGTGTAACTCTCTCCACGTTCATTGATTGGCTGGCATAATTCTCTCCACGTTCGTTGATTGGCTGGAGGTTAATTAGGTAAAGATCTAGGCACATGGTGAGTGACAGACAAACTAACCTAACCTAACGATCTTGTAATCTTTTTGGTAGTATAGTAGTTAGGTTTGTTTGGTGAGGTTTATTTTTGTTTGGTCTGGTTTAGTTTTTTAAGTGTGTTTAGTTAGGTTAGGGTTTTTTTTGATTGGTTAGGTTTGATTTTTTTTTAAGTTTGTTTTGTTTGGTTAGGTTAAGTTACTTGTATTCTGTCAGTAAAGCTGTACTCAGAAAATCCAAATGACTGCCAAGAAAAATGCTTTATCAACAATCGACTGCTAAAAGTTCCCGAGATAACGCTGTTGGAATCCTCGATAACTGTTGACAATGACTGCTATTGATATGCCAACTAGATGCCCCATTACAGTGTCCTTTGCCAATTACTAAACTGTGAATTGGGAATGTAATTTTTTCCTTTGCGATAGATTCTTTACCGAGGCAAGGATTTATACCGCGTTCAGTCCTCATATCATAGAATCAACGCCGATTGGATCCCATAATGCGAAATATACCTCATCCGCGAGCCGAGAATATATTTCACTGTGTAATTGTCGTCGGTTGTTTTTGCAGATGCGTAAACACACTAGTGATCTGCGGACATTAGACTTTCTCTGGTGGCTGTTGACTGATTGAAGCAAACTTTGTGTCGGGAGAATAATAATCCTGTGTGTTAAGGTTTATGTGTGTCAAGTAAGGGAGTCTGATGATATTATAGTGGATCATATGTTGGGTATTATTGAGTAGTATTATGGACTCGTATAAGGATATGTATTGTAGGGGGTAATAATGCTTTCTGGAGGCCCATAGTATTAAGTGATGGGCATTTACAGTATATATATATAGATGAATATATTGGGATCTTGATGTGGAAGAGGTACACCACACACACACACACATATGCTGGATTCCACTGAGTGTTCATTGAAACTAACTTTATCTTTATTATTTATATAGAGCGTTTATATATCTGGATGTGCGGCTACACTCTTCACAGATAGGCCAGAGGCGCCCAGATAAACTTAAAACCCCTTTACTACAAAAACGTTACACGATTTATAATTTGAGTAATGCCTGATGATTTTATTCAGCTCAGAGGGGACCCCCATACACAAGGGGTTACGGCACCATACTGGGCCCCCAAGGTGTCTTAAATCATTAGCGGGTATGTGTAGCTGCCTGTATCGTGGCATAGAGCTTTATTTACACTTTGTCATGGTGCTTCAGCCACGTCCATAATGCTTACAGTTGCTTAAAGAAAAATCAGTGTTTTTCCTTGCGACATTCACACACACAAAAAAACCATTTCAATAAGTTTAATTAAGGTTTTATCTTTCAAATTTTACAAGATATATTCCCCACCCAAATAAATTGATGTTTATCATCTTAAATATCGAAAAAAATTATATCAATTTCCCCTCTTATTCCCCACCAAAATAAAATAATGTTTATCATCTTAAATTCCTCAAAAAAATTACTAAACACCTCCTCATAATGAACGTTGATACTGTGGTTAGTTAGAGATGAATAGAGATGAACATAGAGGAATAGAGATGAACATAGAGGAATAGAGGTGAACAGAGAGGAACAGAGATGAACACTGTCCCTGGTAGCTTATCTGTCAAGGACTTTTGATAGGTCGTGTGAAGTGACAGTGTGGTGGTGGTGATGGTGATGGTGGTGGAGGGTGACAACCATGGGGTCACCACTACGTACACCATGCCGATAGATAGATAGATAGGTAGATAAATAGATAGTCAAGTATATATTTATTCAGTAAAATTGTCATACTGTCTAGTGATATAGTATACATAGATGGTACAGGTATACAAAGACAGTGAAGGTATACATAGTCAAGTTATACAGTATACATAGACAGTGAAGGTATACATAGTGGGTGGATAAAGAAAGATTGACAGATAATGATGGGAACTCCAATATGGTTGCTAGCGTCCATGACTTTGCAATATAACAGAGGAATATTATACGGCTATTACCGTGAGAAGTATTTATTGTAGCTATATTACTCTTGAGAAGCATTTATTGTGGCTATATTACCGTGAGAAGTATTTATTGTGGCTATATTACCGTGAGAAGTATTTATTGTGGCTATATTACCGTGAGAAGTATTTATTGTAGCTATATTACTCTTGAGAAGCATTTATTGTGGCTATATTACTCTGAGAAGTATTATTATCTGGCTCTATTAGTATGAGAAATATTTATTAATATACTAGTATGAAAAATCTAAACCAAGTTAATCTAATCCGAGTTAATTTAACCCAATATAACTTAATCCACAGGTGAGATAAGCTAGGGTGGCTAATCCTCAGGTGATAATAAGATTAATTACGGTTAGATGGTGTTAATTATCTCTCTCTCTTTCATTTTATGCCTAGTGGTCAATTTAGCCGGACGGGGAGCGACCGGTCACAAAAAAACGCTAGAATGTCTCCACTGCACGAGAGCCCCAGCGGTGTAAGAATGTTTAGCAGTGTTAGTGTGTTGCCAAGAATGTTCCTGTGTGTGTGTGGGAGGGGGTGCGAATGACCGTAATGTTTGGAAGCGATCGGCTGTTTACGTAATGGTTGCCGGACGTTTATTCCTTCACACCGGTTAGATTCTCGTGCTTGTGCCCACCTCGGATAGTTTTGACGGTTGGTTCGTGTGATTGGTGCTAGTGGTGTAAGTTTTAATTGGTGATTGTGCTCTCTCGCTCTCTCTCTCATATATGTATTTTTAGCTGTCAATTAACCACCAGCTCAGACCTAAACTACCGTTGACATAATCCCGGTATTCTCGTGACCCCAGAGGTGACGGGAGTGGCATGGCCGTTACTTTCGATTGTCCATTTTAGCACAGTGAAACGTCCTCCCCTCACCACCCTCACCTCACCCCCTCCCTCACCTTAACCCCTCCCTCACCCCCTCCCTCACCCTCACACCAACCCTCCCTCGCCCTCACCTCAACCAAGTTCCTGTGTTATTGTGGTAAGTTCAGACCACATGAGCGTTTATGGTGGGGTGTCGGTGGGTCGTTATGGTGGGGTGTCGGTGGGTCGTTATGGTGGGGTGTCGGTGGGTCGTGCTGGTGGGGTGTCGGTGGGTCGTTATGGTGGGGTGGCTGTTACTGATTGTCCATTTTAGCACAGTGAAACGTCCTTCCTCCGTTACTTTCGATTGTCCATTTTAGCACAGTGAAACGTCCTCCCCTCACCACCCTCACCTCACCCCCTCCCTCACCTTAACCCCTCCCTCACCCCCTCCCTCACCCTCACACCAACCCTCCCTCGCCCTCACCTCAACCAAGTTCCTGTGTTATTGTGGTAAGTTCAGACCACATGAGCGTTTATGGTGGGGTGTCGGTGGGTCGTTATGGTGGGGTGTCGGTGGGTCGTTATGGTGGGGTGTCGGTGGGTCGTGCTGGTGGGGTGTCGGTGGGTCGTTATGGTGGGGTGTCGGTGGGTCGTGCTGGTGGGGTGTCGGTGGGTCGTTATGGTGGGGTGTCGGTGGGTCGTTATGGTGGGTTGTTCGTTAGTTTATTTGGTAGTCGAGTATGGGGGATTGAGACTCAAGCCAGCTTAATTCACCTGACGATAAGACACCCCAGCTTGATTCACCTGAGGATTAAACACCCTTCATGTTAATTTAACCTGAACCTAACCTTATCAAATGCTGATCGTCAGGTGAAATAAGCTGGGGTGTCTTATCGTCAGGTGAATTAAGCTGGGGTGTCTAATCCTCAGGTGAATTAAGCTGGGGTGTCTCGGGAACTAGTAATTTAATATGGAATGTAGGGAAGCTTTTACCAAGGTCAGAAAGCTTAACTAGTCCCTGGTGACTGTGTGTGTGTGAAGTGCTTATTAGACTAGCGCTTCCTCTTACTAGGTTAAATTTGGCATGGATTAGGGTTAGGTTAGATTAGCATTAGGTTAATCCCATGAGGAGGATGATTTAACCCTTTGATGATAATATTTTAACCCTTTGAGGATAAAGTTTTAACCTTTTGTGGATGATTGAACCCTTTTTGGAGGATTGAACCCTTTTTGGAGGATTGTTTAACCTAACCCAACTTAACCTCACCACCTTGAAATAAACACCTGTGAATCATTGGAGGTTTACGGGGTGCGGGAAAATGCCTTGGGGGTTAATGTGTCGTAGCTATGAGGTAAATAAAGAGAGCGAATTGTGACACTTTCTCCAAGACGGTGACAGTGTGGGTTGGTAGCTTCTGTAATGTGTGTGTGTGTGTGTACATTGGACATAAATGACTTATTACATACATTGGTGGTTTAACAAAAGCCTTCATTAGAGAAAGGTGAAGGAACATACAGTGAACATATAGATTAATGTTTACATCTGAGGTCACGTAGATCAAGTGAGCTGAGGTTGGATAAGTTTAGGTTTAGGAGGGAGATAGGAAGGAACTGGTTCACAAATAGGGTAGTGGACGAGTGGAACAAGCTTAGCAGCTTTGTAGTAAGTGCTGGAATGCTGGAAAGTTTTAAAAGGAGGCTGGATAGATTCATGGATGATAGAGAGTGGTAGTAACTCTCGACAGGAGCTGCCATGTACAGACCAACCGGCCTATTGCAGACTCCTTATTTTCTTATGTTCTTATGAGGTGTTGAACAGCAGACACGTGGTGTAGTAACTCCCTCACAGATGGCGTTATGAGGGGCTTGGCGTGGTGTAGTAACTCCCTCACAGGTGGTGTTATGAGGGGTTTGGCGTGGTGTAGTAACTCCCTCAAAGGTGGTGTTATGAGGGGCATCACGTAGTTCCCTCACAGGTGGTGTTATGAGGGGCTTGGCGTGGTGTAGTAATTCCCTCACAGGTGGTGTTATGAGGGGCTTGGCGTGGTGTAGTAACTCCCTCAAAGGTGGTGTTATGAGGGGCATCACGTGGAGTAGTAGTTCCCTCACAGGTGGTGTTATGAGGGGCTTGGCGTGGTGTAGTAATTCCCTCACAGATGGTGTTATGAGGGGCTTGGCGTGGTGTAGTAGTTCCCTCACAGGTGGCGTTATGAGGGACCTCACTCATGTGTGGGGGTTGCTCTTGCACTCGACTTGCTAATGAGGGTCAGTGCCTGCTTGGTTAGGTTAGGTTACGTTACATTAGGTTAGGTTAAGACAGGTTATGTTACGATACGCTAGGTTAGGGTATGTTAGATGAGGTTAAGTTAGGTTACGTTACATTAGGTTAGGTTAAGATTGGTTATGTTAGATAAGGTTAAGATTGGTTATGTTACGCTAGATTAGGTTAAGTTAAGGTTGGTTAGGTTAGGTCAATATTGGTATGTTACGCTAGATTAGGTTGAGTTAAGGTTGGTTAGATTAGGTTCTCCTGACACACCAAAGCAACACTTAAGCATCGTTTCTTGTTACGGGGAGGCAGTGGTGCATGAGTTCGCCAGTACAATGACTTAGACAATTTAATGTAGAAATGAATATGCAGTTTCTGGCCGACCACAAGATGAGTCGATGGTATTGGTTTATATATAAAAAAATAAGCCAATACATAAGGTTTCTGGCTATAATAAGTGTTTTGATATCGAGGTTAGGTTAGGTTAGGGTTGGTTGGGTTAACTTGGGTCTTATTACGGTAGGGGTGGGGTTAGGTTAGGTTAGATTAAGTTAAGGGTTGGGTTAGGTTAAGTTAGGGTTGGATCAGGTTAAGTTAGGTTAGATTAGATTAAGTTAAGGGTTGGGTTGGGTTAAGTTAGGGTTGGATTAGGGTACGTTAGGTTAGATTAGATTAAGTTAGGTTAGAGTAGATTAAGTTAGGGTTGGGTGAGGTTAAGTTAGGTTAGATTAGATTAAGTTAAGGGTTGGGATTAGGTTAAGTTAGGGTTGGATTAGGTTACTGTAGGTTAGGGTTGTGAAATCGGTATAGATGCATCTGATAAAGTTATGAGTTATTTTAGTCGATTTTACCTTCGATATAACCTCTCTGACCACAGGAAGTGACTGAGTGTGTTTGGAACCTGTTAGTGGAGCCACCAGTTCATCTGAGTGACTGTCAGTGACTGGTTTGTACAAGAGACGTTCCCCCAATTATATCTTGAGTGACTGTATGGCCACCAGTTCATCTGAGTGACTGTCAGTGACTGGTTTGTACAAGAGACGTTCCCCCAGTTATATCTTGAGTGACTGTATGGCCACCAGTTCATCTGAGTGACTGTCAGTGACTGGTTTGTACAAGAGACGTTCCCCCAGTTATATCTTGAGTGACTGTATGGCCACCAGTTCATCTGAGTGACTGTCAGTGACTGGTTTGTACAAGAGACGTTTCCCCAGTTATATTTTGAGTGACTGTATGGCCACCAGTTCATCTGAGTGACTGTCAGTGACTGGTTTGTACAAGAGACGTTCCTCAGTTATGTTTGGTGACTGTATGGCCACCGGTTCATCATTGACTGTCAGTGACTGGTTTGTACAAGACGTTCCCCCAGTTATATTTTGGTGACTGTGGCCACCAGTTCATCTGGTGACTATCGGTGGCTGGTTTGTACAAGAGACGTTCCCCAGTTATATCTTGGTGACTGTATGTACCAGTTTATCTGAGTGACTGTATGGCCACCAGTTCATCTGAGTGACTGTATGGCCGCAGTTCATCTGGTGACTGTCAGTGACTGGTTTTGTACAAGAGACGTTCCCCAGTTATATTTTTGGTGACTGTGGCCACCAGTTCATCTGAGTGACTGTCAGTGACTGGTTTGTACAAGAGACGTTCCCCCAGTTATATCTTGAGTGACTGTATGGCCACCAGTTCATCTGAGTGACTGTATGGCCACCAGTTCATCTAAGTGACTGTCAGTGACTGGTTTGTACAAGAGACGTTCCCCCAGTTATATTTTGAGTGACTGTATGGCCACCAGTTCATCTGAGTGACTGTCAGTGACTGGTTTATGAGTGACAACAAGGCGAGTGTTTTACGTTGGTTTAAAAAAAGATTTCTTGAGAGTTTTCAGCATTTAGAAAGTGATTGACGCCTGATTCTTGGAACCGGTTTGCAATGGGCCCCCTTCCCCTTCCCCCTTTCCTCCCCCTTTCCCTGCACCCTTTCCTCCCCCTCCTCCCTTCACCCCCTCCCTCCCACTCTCCCTCCTCCCGTCACCCCCTCCCTCCTCTCCCTCCTCCCTTCACCCCTCCTCCCACCCCTCCTCTCGTCCCCCTTCTCTCCCCTTTCCCCCTTCCCCTGAATCTCTCTAGGTGGTGTAGGTGACTGAATTTGCTATATCATGATCTGTTAATTAAATAAGTTGTTTTGTGTGTGTGTGTGTGTGTGTGTGTGTGTGTGTGTGTTTATAAATGCCTATGAATACAGACAAATACATCATTCTCCATCCATGTACACACACACACCTACCTACACACACACACACACACACACACACACACACACACACAGGAGCAGTCATGCATAAAAATATCCTCATTGCTTACATTCATACAGAAACACACACATAAATTTGACTCTTTGCTTAACACACACACACAGACACACAGACACACACACACACACACACACACACACGCACACACCACACACACACACACACACACACACACACACACAGCAGACACACACACACACACATGCGCCATTCATATATGTCACATAAAAAGTCTTATAAAACCCTCCTCACTCCCTTCCCTCCCTCCCTCTCTCCACTCCTCCTCCCTCCCTCCCCTCCCTCCCTCCCTCCCTCCCTCCCTCCCCTCCCTCCCTCCTCCCTCCACTCCCTCCCTCCCCTCCCTACCTCCCTCCCTCCCTCCCTCCCTCCCTCCTCCCTCCACTCCACTCCCTCCCTCCCTCCCTCCACTCACTCACTCACTCACTCCCTCCACTCCTCCCTTCACTCCCTCCCTGGAGGTGAACATGCAAGAGTGAAGAACAATGTGAGGTTATTGACCCACTCAGAGTGTGTTCATGGCTTGGTGAGTGGGTGAGTGCCTGGATGAGTGCCTGACGGGTGTGGTGGGTGAAAGGTGGTGGGTGTATGTTATAGTGAGGTGAAGGGTTGTGATTGGATGATGAGATATTTGAGTGACGGGTGAGTGACTGCCTGGGTGGAGGATTGTGGTTGGATGAGTGACGAGTGAGTGGGTGAGTGCCTGGATGAGTGGGTGAGTGAAAGGTGTTGGATGAGGGTGGTGTCGATGTACAGTATGTTAGGGTGGATGGTTGTGGTTGGGTGAGTGGATGGTTGTGGTTGGGTGAGTGGATGAGAGGTTGTTAAGTCCTTGGATGAGTGGGTGAGGGGCCTGGTGGATGAGGTTGTGGTAAGGTGAATGAATTAGGAGTTAAGTGAGTGCATGGATGAGTGGATGACGATGTTTTGAGTGGCTAGATGATGAGGCAGACAGACAGACACAGAAAGACAGACAGACAGACAGACATAGACAGACAGACATAGACAGACAGACATAGACAGACAGACAGACACAGACAGACACAGACAGACAGACAGACATAGACAGACAGACAGACAGACATAGACAGACAGACAGACAGACAGACAGACAGACATAGACAGACAGACAGACATAGACAGACAGACAGACAGACAGACAGACATAGACAGACAGACAGACACAGACAGACAGACAGACATAGACAGACCAGACATAAAAAGTGAAATACTGAAACATCATAAAATCAACTCATTCAGACAATAATAAATAAATCAATAAAATAAAAGTAGAAAAAAAATAAAACAATTATGTAACTGGTGATGATCCAAGAGGCCTGCCAATGAGGGGGTGTGGGGAGGGGTGTGGGGGGTGTGAATGGGAGGTGTGGGTGAGAGAGGGGAGGGTGTGTGTGAGAGAGAGGGAGGAGGGTTGAGAAAGAGAGGGAGGGGGTGAGAGAAGAGAGAGGGAGGAGAATTGAGAAAAGGGAGGAGGAGGGTTGAGAGAAGAGAGGGGAGGGTTTGATATTATTGTGTCTAGTCTTAAAAAACTTCTTAGAGACCTTTTGTGTGGGGGGCACTTTCTACTCTGAATTAAGCAATATTCGGTTAAAGCTGATAATTGAGGCAACTTCTTACGCACACACACACACATTTAACAGAGAGAGAGAGAGAGAGATTTAAACCAGATGATTGTGTCTAGGCAGTTGCTGGGAGGCGCCTGACACCACCTGACCTGACATGACTTAATTCAACTCATCCTGACCCAACTAATAATGTCGAGTGCCAGGCTTGTCTCTAGGAAGGCGACACACACACACACACACACACACACACACACACACACACACACTCCGCCTGCTTCCTTGTTGGCCGTTGTAAATGTTTATACGCCTCACCTCGCACAGGATGCGAAGGGGTGCCCAATAAACTAGCTCCCTCTCGCTGGGCAAATTGCAAAAAAAAAATGTAAATCCTAACTTAACCTGACCTGACCTAACTTAATCTAACTCGACCTAACCTGAACTGGTATAACCTAACCTAACTCACCCTTACCTGATTTAGCTTAACCTAACCTAGCCTGACCTCTTCCTTCCTTCCGTCTTTCTACTTTTTTTCTTCCCTTTCTTCCTCTCTCCTTGCTTCCCCTCTCCCTCTCATTGCTTCCCCCCTCTCTTCTTCCCCCTCCCTCTCCTTGCTTCCCCTCTCTTCTCCTTCCCCCCTCTCTTCTCCTTTCTTCCCCCCTCCCCTCTCCTTGCTTCCCCCTCCTCTCCTTTCTTCCCCTCTCTTCTCCTTCCCCCCTCCCTCTCCTTCCTTAACCCTCCTCACACCTCCCTCCTCCTGCCATGTGAGAAGGGGTAGGTAAAGGCTGGACATAGTGGCGTTCTCATGTTACTGATTCTCCTCACTGACGTGGGGGGTGAGGAGGGGATGGTGAAGATTATGTAGAGGTGTGAATTGAAGCAGTGGTGACATGATATTTGACACCTTCCCCCCTTTCTCTCCACACCCCCCTACCTTTCTCCACTCCCTCCAACTTCCTAATCTACCTACCTATCTTTAGTACCTCCTCCTCTCTTACCTGACCTGACCTACCCTACCCCTTACACCACCTCCCTCCTCCCTCCCTTCTCTACCTCCTTCTTTCTCTACACCTCGTCCCCTCTTTCATTCCCCCTCCCCTCTGACTTCTCCTCCTTCCCCTCCTTCCCTACCTCCCCTTCCTTCAATAATACCCTGAACCCCGTCATAAGTGCAGCGTACTTAATATTGGAAGAACAAATACTGACAATGTATACAGCCTTAACAATATCAAAGAGACCTAGGGGTACTTGTAGCCCCGGACCTACGGCCTAGAAAACAGTGCGTTAATGTTCGAAATAAGGCAGAGTATTGGGTTTTATATCTAGAAGTGTAAGTAATAAGAGTGCAGAGGTTTAATTGCAACTATATCTTGCGCTAGTCAGGTCGCACCTCGATTATGCGGTTCAGTTCTGGTGCCCTTATTATAGAATGGATATCAATTCACCGGAGTCGGTGCAGCGAAGAATGACGAAAATGATTCCGGGACTCAGAAACCTTCAATATCAAGATAGGTTAAAGAAACTAAACTTGCATTCCTTAGAAAGACGGCGGGGAGATATGATAGAAGTGTTTAAGTGGGTGAAAGGAATCAATAAGGGGATATAGATAAAGTTCTTATAATATCCGAGCAGGATAGGACTCGGGCAACGGTTTAAGTTGGATAAGTTTAGGTTTCGGAGGAGACAGGAAGGAACTGGCTCACAAATAGGGTGGTGGACGAGTGGAACAAGCTTAGCAACTTTGTAGTAAGTGCGGGAACGCTGGAAAGTTTCAAAGGAGGCTGGATAGATTCATGGATGATGATAGAGAGTGGTAGTAACTCTCGACAGGAGCCGCCATGCACAGACCAACCGGCCTATTGCAGACTCCTTATGTTCTTACCTCTGTACCTGTTCCCCCTATGTACCTGTGTTCCATCCTGTGTACCTGTGTTCCCCTGTGTACCTGTGTCCCACCTGTGTTCCCTGTGTCCCTCTGTGTACCTGTGTCCCACCTGTGTTCCTGTGTCCCCTCCTGTGTACCCGTGTTCCCCCTGTGTTCCTGTGTCCCTCTGTGTACCTGTGTCCCACCTGTGTGCATGTATTCCCCCTGTGTACCTGTGTTCCCCCTGTGTACCTGTGTCCCACCTGTTCCTGTGTCCCTCTGTGTACCTGTGTCCCACCTGTGTTCCTGTGTCCCCTCTGTGTACCCGTGTTTCCCCCTGTGTTCCTGTGTCCCTCTGTGTACCTGTGTCCCACCTGTGTGCATGTTTCCCCCTGTGTACCTGTGTCCCACCTGTGTACCTGTGTCCCACCTGTGTTCCTGTGTCCCCTCTGTACCTGTGTCCCACCTGTGTGCATGTATTCCCCTGTGTACCTGTGTCCCCTCTGTGTACCCGTGTTTCCCCCTGTGTTCCGTGTCCCTCTGTGTACCTGTGTCCCACCTGTGCATGTATTCCCCCCTGTGTACCTGTGTCCCCCTCTGTGTACCTGTGTCCCACCTGTGCCTGTGTCCCCCTCTGTGTACCTGTGTCCCACCTGTGTGTATTCCCCTGTGTACCTGTGTTCCCCCTGTGTACCTGTCCACTGTGTTCCTGTGTCCCTCTGTGTACCGTGTTTCCCCCTGTGTTCCTGTGTCCTCTGTGCCTGTGTCCCACCTGTGTGCATGTATTCCCCTGTGTACCTGTGTTCCCCCTGTGTACCTGTGTCCCACCTGTGTGCCTGTGTCCCCTCTGTGTACCTGTGTCCCACCTGTGTGCATGTATTCCCCTGTGTACCTGTGTTTCCCCTGTGTACCTGTGTCCCACCTGTGTTCCTGTGTCCCACCTGTGTGCATGTTCCCTGTGTACCTGTGTTTCCCCTGTGTACCTGTGTCCCACCTGTGTTCCTGTGTCCCTCTGTGTGACCCGTGTTCCCCCTGTGTACCTGTGTTCCACCTGTGTTCCTGTGTCCCTCTGTGTACCTGTGTCCCACCTGTGTTCCTGTGTCCCCTCTGTGTACCTGTGTCCCACCTGTGTGCATGTATTCCCCTGTGTCCCACCTGTGTACCTGTGTCCCACCTGTGTACCTGTGTCCCACCTGTGTACCTGTGTCCCACCTGTGTACCTGTGTCCCACCTGTGTACCTGTGTCCCCCCTGTGTACCTGTGTCCCACCTGTGTACCTGTGTCCCCCTGTGTGCCTGTGTCCCCCCCTGTGTACCTGTGTCCCACCTGTGTACCCCGGATCTACAGGCGCTTAACCTGTTCTTGAGACGGTTGCTGGGGGCGTGTGTTGACGTTGGTGACTAGTGTAGTGAGGGTGGGTGGGTGGGGTTGACGGAGGTAGTGGGGTGGGTGGGAGGGTGGGTGTGGGTTTGACGGGGAGATGGTTGGTGTGGGTGGGTGGTGATGGACCTAAGTCAAATGTTACTCAACCTAACCTAACCAAACCCAACCCAAAGTAACATATCAAAACGCTACTCAACACACACACACACACACACACACACACACAGGGGTTGGCTTAAAGGCAGATACAGTCCACCGTCATTATCACCGTCCACAGCTGTCACCTTCTCATTGTTATCACCTTCCCTGGCCCCTTCACTCACCCACGATGGCTTGACGTAGTTAGGCTTACAGTGTTGTGGGTTAGTGTGTATGGAGCCTGACCTGACCTGACCTTTAACCTAACTTAACCTAACCTCCATTCTTATACCTGAACTGACGTGGCATAACCTCACCTCACCTAACTTAAGCTAATAGTAGTAGTAGTATTAATAGTAGTAGTAGTAGTAGTTTATCCAACTATATTGTGGTCTCTAGCTCTAGGGAATCCCCATTATGCAAGGTCAGGAGGAGACCCTAGTTAATGTATGAGTTGGGGGGGAGGAGGGGGTGTGGGGGGTGTACTGTTGCTATACCTGTGGTGGGGGGTGGGGAGAGGGTGGTGGACGATGGGGTGTGTGTGTGATTATATAACTAGGGGTCTTTAAATGTGTGTTGTGAGTAAGTAGACAAAAAACAATAATAATAAACACAAAAATACACACACACACACACACACAATGTAAACATGTAGGCAGCCATATTTGTTTTGACTCCGAATCGAACCAATCAGCTGTCGTGATTTTTCCAGCAGGCAGCCATGTTTTCTTTTGGGCCCCGAATCGACCAATCAGGTGTCGTTATTCTTGCAGCGGGTGTATTTGGCAGTTCGAGACTCCAAACACAGGTACTAACGATGGTAACTAGTTGATTATAAAAGTTTCTTGTTGTTAGAGAGTGTCACGAACGCATTAACAAGTGGCGTGTTTACAATACAGAGGGGCAAGGTGTATTGCTAACCTAACATAACGTAACGTAAGAAATTAAGGAGTCTGCAATAGGCCGGTTGGTCTGTGCATGGCAGCTCCTGTCGAGAGTTACTACCACTCTCAATCATCCATGAATCTATCCAGCTTCCTTTTAAAACATTCCAGCGTTCCCGCACTTACTACAAAGTTGGTAAGCTTGTTCCACTCGTCCACCACCCTATTTGTGAACCAGTTCCTTCCTATCTCCCTCCTAAACCTAAACTTATCCAACTTAAATCCGTTGCTCCGAGTCCTATCCTGCTCGGATATTATAAGAACTTTATCTATATCCCCTTTATTGATTCCTTTCACCCACATAAATACTTCTAGCTGGGGTGGATAATCTTCAGGTGAAATAAGCTGGGGTGGATATTCTTCAGGTGAAATAAGCTGGGGTGGATATTCTTCAGGTGAAATAAGCTGGGGTGGATATTCTTCAGGTGAAATAAACTGGGGTGGATATTCTTCAGGTGAAATAAGCTGGGGTGGATATTCTTCAGGTGAAATAAGCTGGGGTGGATATTCTTTTCAGGTAAAATAAACTGGGGTGATATTCTCAGGTGAAATAAGCTGGGTGAGGCCTTCAGTGAAATAAAACTGGGTGTATACCTTCAGGTGAAATAAGCTGGGGTGGATATTATTCAGGTGACCCAAAAGCTTTTAAGCTATGTCCTTGAGGGGTCACTGTTTTAAAAAAGATACGAGGTTTTAAGGGTTTTATTGTTTAGTTTTTTGAGTGTTTATTGATAGAATGTGTGTGTGTGTGTGTGTGTGTGTGTGTGTGTGTGTGTGTGTGTGTGTGTGTGTGTGAACCAAACTAATAGCACACCCATTGGAAATTCTAGTTAAAAAATTACTCTTGGTTGAATATATTCTTAGACGTTCGTTCGTCTGTCTTGTGCTTTCAGGTGGCGTTGGTCTGGGAGGAGGAGAGGAAGAAAGAGGTACCACGTAGATATTTAATAATGTGTTGCTAACTCTACCAATCCTCTCTCTCTTCTCTCTCTCTCTCTCTCTCTCTCTCTCTCACACACTATATATCATCACCACACCTGGCAGATCAGGGGTCATGATTTTTCATTAGGTAAGCAGGTGAGGTTGTCCAGCAGGGTGAGTTTAGCTGCTTAGCGTGACCTGAGCTGACGGCTAAAGGGCGAAGGCTGAATGGGGACGTGGGTGGGGGAAAGAGGAGGGGGACGGGTATTGGGGGTGGGGAGTAGAGAGGCTTGAGAGAGAGAGAGAGAGAGAGAGAGAGAGACGTATCAAATATGTGCGAGAGAGGTGAGACTGTCCTATTTACCCCCCCCCTGAACGTGAGAGAACACACACACACACGCGTCTATTTTTGGCCCTCCACCACACCGCGGGTTGATTGGCTTTCCTACACGTGTTTGGCACTACTGGCGCGCCATCTACACTGTCAACACACCACCTACACCGCTGGGTTAAATGGCACTAGAACACGTGGCCCTCCGTTGTCCAGGTTGGCCGGGATCAGGGCCATGTAAGTGTGAATTTGTTAAGCTGTTACCAATACAACAACCACACCCTGAGTTAACGAGCTGATTGGCCCTGTGTCAAGGAATAGTCCAAGCTGACCGGACACCTCGCTAACTGCACTGGCTAACCATAACCATATACCTTTACTAAAGCCCTGTGTACCATTTTTGTACACACACACACACACCTGTATACAAGGTTTCCAGGTAAAGGTTAAGTCCTGCCTCTGTTACACCTGTGTGTGTGGTTAGGTTAGGTTAGGTGACATCACTCATAACCAGCTTGGCTCTCTCTTTAGAGAGACGGAGAGATGCATTAAATTAGGGAAGGAAGGAAGGAAGGGAGGGAGGGAGAGAAGGAAGGGAGAGAAGGAAGGGAGGGAGAGAAGGAAGGGAGAGAAGGAAGGAAGGAAGGGAGGGAGAGAAGGAAGGAATGAAGGGAGGTAGGTTGGTGAGTACGGCTGTCCGTGTGACCAGCCAGCCTCACGTGGGATAGGTTGACACACAGGTGTTTTGAGTGTACGTCTGTCTGTCCACCACACCTGGCAGGCCTTTTATTACCTCCCTCCCTCACAATCCCTCCCCCCACAGTCCCTCACAATCCCCCACCGTCCCCCCTCACAATCCCCCACCGTCCCCCTTCACCCCCCTCCTTCGACACTTCTATCCCTATAATATTCATCCTTCTCTCACGGTGTGGGGTCTCTTCTCACCCGCCCACACTCCCCCTAGGCCTCCCCACACTCCCCTAAGTCTCCCCCACACCTCCCCCAACCCCCCACCAGAACCCCTCTCATCATGTCCTCCCTCCCCCCTAAGCACACCTGACCTCACTTTACCTGGGCATCACCTCACCTGAACTCTTACCTGTTGTCATCATCTTGTGTCATGGCGGTAGGAGAGAGAGAGAGAGAGAGAGAGAGAGAGAGAGAGAGAGAGAGAGAGAGAGAGGAATGAGGGGAGGGAGAGGGGTGATGAAGGGATGAGGGAGGAGAGGTGGTGAAGGAAGGAAGGTGTGTATAATATATCTGAGTGATTGAGGAATGATAGCAACACCACCTGCACCTCACCAGGCCCCCCTCCCCCTCCACCACCAGGCCCTCCCCACCACGAATCCAGGAAAAACAAGTCACAAGAAAAATGGCACGGAAAAACCTAACCTAACCTACGTGCAATGTCATCATATATGTAATGTGTTGTCAATGTGTACAAGTTATGTGACTTTTTTTTCCTGTGACTATTTACATCCATCCTCACCACCACTCCCTCCCCCCCTCCACCACCAGGCCCTCCTCCCCTCCATCACCAGGCCCTCCTTCCCTCCTCCATAACCAGGCCCTCCTCCCCTCCACCAGGCCCTCCTCCATCACCAGGCCCTCCTCCTCCTCCACTCACTCTCAGGCCCTCCTCCTCCCTCCATCACCAGGTGGCTCCTCCTCCTCCACCACCACCACCAGGCTCCTTCCTTCCTTCACACCAGGCTCCTTCCTACTCACCACCAGGCCTCCTTCCCTCCACCACACCAGGCCCCTCCCCCATCACTAGGCCCTTCCTTCCTCTCCACCAATTACCAGGCCCTCCTCTCCACACTCACCAGGCCCTCCTTCCCTTCCTCCATCACCAGGCCCTCCTCTCCACTGACCACTCAGGCTCTTCCCCTCCACCACCAGGTGCTCCTCTCCTACCACTACGAGATCACCACCTCGCACTTGCAGAAGCTACACATCGTCAGTATTCACCTAGACAGTGTAGGAAGCGGTCGCATGTTCCTCTGGTTCCTCTGATCAGCGACACAAGACCACTACCCAAACATCACCTCTTACACACGTTATCAAGGCTTCCTTATGGTTTAACGCGTTATTAAGGAACTCCTACAATAACATCGATTTATTTTCATCCTACTTAAAAGAATTTTGGAGGTAAGTGTGTCCTACCGCATGTATACACACTTATAAAGATGATTTTTGTCGTTTTTAAGTGTGATTTAAGTGATTTGATATTTAACTAAGATGTGTGATTGTTTTGGAGGGTGTGAGGTTATGTTTGGAGGGTTCCTGGGGTGTGAGGTTACGTTTGGAGGGTTCCTGGGGTGTGAGGTTACGTTTAGAGGGTTCCTGGGGTGTGAGGTTACGTTTGGAGGGTTCCTGGGGTGTGAGGTTATGTTTGGAGGGTTCCTGGGGTGTGAGGTTACGTTTGGAGGGTTCCTGGGGTGTGAGGTTACGTTTGGAGGGTTCCTGGGGTGTGAGGTTATGTTTGGAGGGTTCCTGGGGTGTGAGGTTACGTTTGGAGGGTTCCTGGGGTGTGTGGTTACGTTTGGAGGGTTCCTGGGGTGTGAGGTTACGTTTGGAGGGTTCCTGGGGTGTGTGGTTACGTTTGGAGGGTTCTTGGAGGGGTGAGAGGTTTGGAGAGGTACAATACAGGTTTTGACGACTGTAAAGCAACTTCTTCTCTTGGAAGTTGTTTGTCTACGTCTTAATTAACACACACACACACTTTTAAAACGTAACATTCGCAATTTTTATGTGTTTAAAGATCATGTGTGTGTGTGTATGTGTTTAAAGTTCGTTTGTGTACGTTCATGTGTATATGTTTACGTGTATGTGTGTTTAAAGATTCTGTCTGTGTGCGTTCATGAGTATGTGTGTTTAAAGATCCTGTCTGTGTGCGTTCATGTGTATATGTTTACGTGTATGTGTGTTTAAAGATCCTGTCTGTGTGCGTTCATGTGTATGTGTGTTTAAAGATCCTGTCTGTGTACGTTCATGTGTGTTCTTGTCTTTATGTGTACATGTGTGTGTGTGTGTTTGTCCTTGATCTTCCAGTCCGTGAAAAAAGCACATTTAAATATCTATCCCCCGTCTCTCTCTCTCTCTCTCTCTCTCTCACTCTCTCTCTCTCTGTCTCTCTCTCTCTCTCTCTCTCACTCAAACCTGCGCTCTAATATCGGGTTCTGTTTTGGGTTTTCCCGGGTACTAGCACCTAATAGAACTCCTGGGGGTATTTTTGGGGCATTCCCGGGCATTTGGCATGAAGGTCAGTGATGCCTAACACACATACACGCTTAAGTGACATGAAGATTAGCCTCCCACAGCTTATTTTACCTGAAGATTAAGCCCCTCTAAGCTTAGGTCACCTGAAGATTAGCCACCCACAGCTTAATTTACCTGATTATTAATTCTCTAATATTAAATTCTTCAAATACTGTAATGGTAAAATATTTAACCTAATTCTCAACCAAATTCCTCAAATAATGCCAGAATTTATGCTGTAATTCTTAACCAAACTCTCCAGGTTCACAGTTGAAAGCTTACTGTATGTTTGACCTTGCAAGGACTCCGATTTGACCTGACCTGACATTCGGCCTTAACCTGACCTGTAGGATTGAGGTCAGGTCATTAGGATGAGTATTGTGTACAGTAACCAATGAGATGGTCAGGATTGAGATACAGGATGCTCACATTCCACCAATCATAACCTGTGGATGACTATAAGACGAGTTCTCATTGGTTAGGTTAGGTTTGATATATTTGTAAATTATAATTAGGATCACCTGAAGAGTAACCTAATCCCCCAATTAGGTAGGGTGAGTCATTGGTGGGGGGAGGGGGGGTGGCGTGCAGGTGTGTGGGGGTATCTCTCCGTACACCTGAATTTTATAGTCCAGGTGTTGGGCGTTAATTTGGCCTTGATTTTATGCCTATAGACATACATACATACACACATACATACACATACACACACACACGTATGCTTATAACCACATGGGAAACAAGCGAGTGCGAAGTTCCCAAGCGCCTTCGTGTAATTCACATACATGAACATAACATCTAATACGTCATCCAGGTAGACTGCTCTCGTAATTACTCACCTTTAATTAGTGGCCTGTACACCTGGTCTGGCCAAAGCGTGGTAGGTGTTTTGATATCAAGGGGGGTACAAGGGTCATGATGATTACCTTACCTGGGGGTTTAATTAGCAGGTATATGACAGGTGTATAGGATTGTAAGGATGGGGGAATGCTGTAGGTTGATTGGCCCATAGTAGGGAGGTCTGTGTACATCCAGGTCAGGTCACTGTGTGTGTGTGTGTGTGTGTGTCTGTGTCTGTAATTACGACTTGGCACCAGGACCAGGTGTACAACTTTTCGGGTTGGCTGCACGTGTCGTTTGTGAATAGTGTAGAGAACCTAAGAAAATAAGGAGTCTGCAATAGGTCGGTTGGTCTGTACATGGCAGCTCCTGTCGAGAGTTACTACCACTCTATCATCCATGAATCTATCCAGCCTCCTTTTAAAATTCTCCAGCGTTCCAGCACTTAATATAATGCTAAGCTTGTTCCACTCGTCCACCACCCCATTTGTGAGCCAGTTCCTTCCTATCTCCCTCCGAAACCTCAACTTATCCAACTTAAATCCGTTGCTCCGAGTCCTATCCTGCTCGGATATTATAAGAACTTTATCTATATCCCCTTTATTGATTCCTTTCACCCACTTAAATACTTCTATCATATCTCCCCGCACTCTTCGTCTTTCTAAGGAATGCAAGTTTAGTTTCTTTAACCTATCTTGATATAGAAGGTTTCTGAGTCCCGGAATCATTTTCGTCATTCTTCGCTGCACCGACTCCGGTGAATTGATATCCATTCTATAATAAGGGCACCAGAACTGAACCGCATAATCGAGGTGCGACCTGACTAGCGCAAGATATAGTTGCAATAAAACCTCTGCACTCTTATTACTTACACTTCTAGATATAAAACCCAATACTCTGCCTTATTTCGAACATTAACGCACTGTTTTCTAGGCCGTAGGTCCGGGCTTACAAGTACCCCTAGGTCTCTTTCACAAGTCGACTTCTCTAGGTTGATGTTGTTAAGGCTGTATACATTGACAGTATTTAAGCGGTTGTTTTTATTGTAGTTGTGTTATGAAAAATCCATAATGTGTTGATATGAGAGAGAGATTACAGTAAACAATATACACATCGTTCTATATATATATATTCTTACCTGCTTTAATTCAACATCGCCATCTGCCATTCTTGACCTGACGAATGGACGTTTTTTCCCTATACCCGGACAAAATCCCTTCGGTACAAAGTAGGAAAAAATCCTCATTAAATCCTCCTAGACATCATTGTTTCCTGTAATTGAGTATCTGTACCTGTATCTACCTGTCTATCAGTCACCTGTACCTGTATTTCTGTCTGTACCTGTATCTACCTGTCACATATATTCACACCTGTCGATTCTCATTTATATAAACATGAAATAAACCAATACATGATAGGTAAAAGGTCAAGGACAGGTGAGTTGTATGTTGTCCAGGGGTTAATTAAGGTAGACAGGTGTGTGTGTATGTACAGGTGTGTGGTTATACAGGTGTGTGTGTGGGGGGGGGGGTGCTGCTCTTATTGTATGCTCTGTCAACACCTGTCCATAGTTCCGTATATTAGACGGGGACCTCCTGTCCTATATAGGTCAAATGGAACTTAATTTATGGTAACGTAATGAGGAAGTGATTAGAACTGTCTCCAATCGCCACAGTTTATGATTAGAGGGTCATTATTGGCAGAGAGTTCCATAAGACAGTTTAAAATAAAGTTCTGAGGGGCAGTTTAAAGGCGTGTTATCGTGTGTCTTTATAGAGGGGTTTTAGTCTTGTCATCGTCGTCATGGTTGGAGTCACTGAAATGCGCCAGTAAAGTGTGTGTGTGTGTGTGTGTGTGTGTGTGTGTTAGTTAATGGTGCTGAGTTAGTACTCGGTGTAGCTTGAGAGCCTGGTGTGTGTGTGTGTGTGTGTGTGTGTGTGTGTGTGTGTGTTTTGTTTACTGTGGTTTTTAAATTTTGGATGGAACGGAGTCTTTTGTGTGTGGTTTTGGGAGCGGAAACAGTGGAGGATTGATAGATGGATGGATGAATAGGTATATAGATAGATAGATAGGTTAGGGTAGGTATGTATGTAGGTGGATGAGAGACACACCCTCTCCTACCCACCCACACACCACACCCACACCCACCCACACACCACACCCACATTCTAAACCACCTTCACCTAATTGGCACGACAACAAGCTATTAATTCTGCCTTAGTCACTTAAACGAACACCCGGTTATTAAAAACATAAGACACGCGTTCTATTACCTTAAAGGGAACCCCCACCATTAGGTCCCTTTAAAACATAGAACTCCCACCATTAGAACCCCTTTAAAACAGACAACTCCCATTAGAATCCCTTTAAAACAGCACGGATTATGGAACCACTACAACGGGGGACTAATTAGTGTTGACATACCTGTGGTTTCGGCGAGTTACCTGAGCGCGTGTGGGTAATACTCAAGCTGGCGGCCACTTGTAAACAATGGTGTGTGTGTGTGTGTGTGTGTTTCTCATGGGGGCATTTATGGTCCTCTCTCTCCTCTCTCCACCGGATTACATTACTAAGATCATTGTCACGTCGTTTTTTTTTGCACCAGTTACAAAAAATTTCCACCAATGTGATCGTCAAACCAAGACGCAGAGGGTATTGTAATGCACACACACACACACACACACACACACACACACCAAGCGGGGTGTATTGTGTGTTCCGGGCGTGTCTGTGTCTGTCTGTGTATATGTTTGTATTTGTCTGTCTGTGTTTGTCTATCTGTCTGTGTTTGTCTATCTGTGTCTTTGTATGTCTATGTCTCTCGGTCTGTCTGTCTGTCTGTCTGTTGGGTATTTTGGGTATATTTTCTGGTTGATTTTCTCGTGAAAGTTTGTATAATTTTTTAGGGTTTTGAGAGAGGGAGAATCGTATTTTATTGTGGTGGTGGTAGGGTGTTGTGGTGGTGGTAGGGTGTTGTGGTGGTGGTAGGGTGTTGTGGTGGTGGTAGGGTGTTGTGGTGGTGGTGGGCATTGTGGTAGTGTGGTGGTGGTGGGTATTGTGGTATTGGAAGAGGTCCAGCTGTCTCCACCACCACCGTCCATCACCACCACTGCCACTACCACCATACACCACCACCACCATACACCACTACCACCATACTCCACCACCACTACTACCACCATTCACCCCCCCCCTCCACTCACATACACTCGATTTGGCGTTTGTATGGATTAGATTAGGTTGGGTTAGGTTAGATTAGGTTTAGTCAGGTTAGATTAGATTAAGCAAGGTTAGATTAAGTTAGGTTACGTTAAGTCACGTTAGATTAGATTAAGTAAGGTTAGATTAAGCCAGGTTAGATTAGATTAAGTAAGGATAGATTAAGTCACGTTGGATTAGATTAAGTAAGGTTAGATTAAGTCGGGTTAGATTAGGTTTAGTCAGGTTAGATTAGATTAAGCAAGGTTAGATTACGTTAGGTTAGGTTAAGTCACGTTAGATTAGATTAAGTAAGGTTAGATTAAGCCAGGTTAGATTAGATTAAGTAAGAATAGATTAAGTCACGTTGGATTAGGTTAGGCTAAGGCAGTTGATATATAAATTAAAATGGTCAACAATAATAATCTGTAGCTCAGGTGTGTCTCTGGGTGTCGGGTTGTGGAGTTAATCACCTATTATTACGGACAGGTGTTTATCTGGGGGGGAGGTAGTGTGTGTGTGTGTGTGTGTGTGTGTGTGTGTGTGTTTGTTTGTTTGTTTGTTTGTTTGTTTGTTTGTTGAGAGAGAGAGATCATTGGTTTTATGTTGGTGAATGTTGAAGCAGGGCAAATATCTCTCTCTCTCTCACACACACACACACACACACACACACACACACTTTATATTATAACCACATAATTTTACACAGGTGTTTCGTCAGAATCAATTACCAGGTGTTGTTAAATTTCACGCCTCGATTTGCTGGTGTAGCATTTGTCACCGACACCTGTACCTGACACCTGTTGGGCTCTTAAGTGTGTGTGTGTGTGTGTGTGAGTGTGTGTGTGTGAGTGAGTGAGTGAGTGAATTTTATCGACACAATAAATATTTTCGTATCTATTTGACGTGTATATGTTAAGAGAAATAGGTTAACTGTGTGTGTGTGAGTGAGAGAGTGGAGTGAGTGAGCTAGCTACCACGAGGGGTCAGCTAGGTGTGTGGTGTAATTATAGTTGCTCTCTCTCTCTCTCTCTCTCTCTCTCTCTCTCTCTCTCATATAAGTTGTGTTACTGAGGGCGTGGAGTGAAGTGGGGCACTCACATTGGCACTCCTACTCCCAACACACACACACACACACACACACACACACACACACACACACACCAAGACTAAATTTTTCTAGAGCCAGCAGACACACGACACAAATTCTCTTCATAGTAAACAAACCAGACAGCTGACTCCTAAGGCAGGTGTGTGTGTGTGTGTGTGTGTGTCTGTCTGTCTGTCTGTCTGTCTGTCTGTCTGTCTGTGTCTGTCTGCTTGCTTGCTTGTCAATAAAACCACCACAACAGACAGACGTCATTACCTTGCATTAATTCCTATCTGTCACTGATTGTCATGCATGGAACCTGTCATACATAGTGTCATAGTGGATCGGTAGCGGGGCAGGGGCTGGGTGGGGATGGGCGGGGCGGGCGGGGGTTGGTGTTGATCGTGGTGACGGGGAAGGGGGTGTGTGTCCTGACGGGCTTGGGGGGTGGGGCTAAGGGTGTGTCATTCCTTTTCTCCCCCCAACCCTTCCCTTCCTCCCCTTACTCCCTCTCCCTTACTCCCCTAACCCCCACCCCCTCCTAACCTTCCTCCTCCCTAACCCTTCCCTCCCCCTCCTCCTCCTTCTTTCCCCCATACCCCCCCTTCCTTCCCTTCTTTCCTCCCCCCCCAAGACCCTCTAGAACACACACACACGGAAACTACCAGACGAAGCAGTGAGTCACCTTCTTGCTGACACACGCTGCCATAGTCACGTTTCATCGCTACTTTGTATACCCCATTCTGTAGTGGTGATGGTGGTAGTAGTAGTAGTAGTAGTAGTAGTAGTAGTAGTAGTGGTAGTGGTAATTGTGGTGGTGGTGGTAGTAATTGTGGTAGCCTGGGACAATTTTCTCCCTATAATTAATTCTTTCTTCAGTTACCTAAGTTTATTTTTTACTGTATATGTTTGTTATTTTCTTGAGAGATGTATGTATATATGTATGTATGTGTGTGTGTGTGTGTGTGTGTGTGTGTGTGTGTGTGTGTGTGTGTGTGTGTGTGTGTGTGTGTGTGTGTTACCTGCGCCAGATTATAACCCTCTTCACCTCACTGATTACATTAAAGAGATCACAACCCTTAAGCAACAACCAACCGTGTGTGTGTGTGTATGTGTGTGTGTGTGTCAGTCATTAATCAACCAGGCATAAAGCTCTTAAGAAGACAGGATGGGGTTTAGGTCTGTCCTGAGAGAGAGAGAGATTAGGATAATATTATTTCCCAACACGAACAAACTCTCTCTCTCTCTCTCTCTCTCTCTCTCTCTCTCTCTCTCTCTCTCTCTCTCTCTCTCTCTCTGTAAAACTGACATTATGTTAATAGTAAATGGTGGCGAAGGTGTGGTTATAGTAGTAGTAGTAGTAGTAAATAGTCGCAGTAGCAGTAGTAGTTATAATAGTAGTAGTAGTAGTAGTAGTTATAATAGTAGTAGTAGTAGTAGTAGTAGTTATAATAGTAGTAGTAGTAGTAGTAGTTATAATAGTACAGTAGTAGTAAACACAGCACCATCATAGCACTGGACGCCGGATACCAGACACACACACAGACACTTATCTAATGAAAGCGATAATTAACAACATTAATAACATGAGAGAGAGAGAGAGAGAGGTGTTATTTAACCTTATTAGCTGCTGTGGTCGATCACCTTGTACAATGTTTACTCTAGAACTGGTCCTGCCAAGGGTAGTATGTCAACAGCCTAGCCTGGGGGGTCATGGGCGTGTGTGTGTGTGTGTGTGTGTGAGACTCGGTTGGTTTGCTCATATAATGTAAACACTGGTGGATTTGCTTACCCAAGGTCATGATAATTTGTTACTCTCCATCACTACCTCCAACATTACCTCCACCACTATTATTACCTCCAACACTACCTCCACCACTATTATTACCTCCACCACTATTATTACCTCCAACATTACCTGCACCACTACCTCCAACACTACCTCCACCACTATTATTACCTCCAACACTACCTCCACCACTATTATTACCTCCAACATTACCTGCACCACTACCTCCAACACTACCTCCAACACTACCTCCACCACAATTATTACCTCCACCACTATTATTACCTCCACCACTACCTCCACCACCATAGTTACCACACTTGTCAAGGCAGCATCAATATTAATCGCACAGTCAAGGTTAACGAGTGTGGTGGTGGTGGTGGTGACAGACACACAGACATTCCTAAACCATCATTCATTAGGTCTGGGTTTAACATGACTACTTCCTGGCTGCTGTTCCTGGTTTAACATAGTATGATTTAACTCTTTCTATAGTTTAACTTAGTATGGTTTAACTTTCTTAACTTTTACTGTGGTTTAACATTTATATCCGTAACCTCTTGATTGGTTTAAGAATTTATTGATGTTTTTGGTTTATTCTCGTTAGTGGCTGTTGTATTAATGGTTTAACAAGTGTAATTGTTTTAGGCTGTGGGTTTATTAATTGCTGGTTTATTCTCGTTAGTCGATCTCGTTTAAGTGGTTTATTTAGTTTTACAAGTTTATTTATGGTTTATTACCATTAGCAGTTGTTGTGGTTGTTGTTGAGGTGGTGGTGGTGGTTGTTATGGTTATTGTGGTGGTGGTTGTTGTTTTGGTTGTTATTGTGGTGGTGGTTGTTGTTTTGGTTGTTATTGTGGTGGTGGTTGTTATGGTTATTGTGGTGGTGGTTGTTGTTTTGGTTGTTATTGTGGTGGTGGTTGTTTTGGTTATTGTGGTGGTGGTTGTTGTTTTGGTTGTTATTGTGGTGGTGGTTGTTATGGTTATTGTGGTGGTGGTTGTTGTTTTGGTTGTTATTGTGGTGGTGGTTGTTATGGTTATTGTGGTGGTGGTTGTTGTTTTGGTTGTGTTTATTTTTGTTGTTGTTGTTGTCTTAGAAAATATTTTTAAACTGTTGAGGAAAATGAACCAGGACTTGTGGCGGGAGGAGGAAGAATCCCACACCTCTCTACCTCCCTTTCCCTCACCCTCTCTTCCCCTCCTCCCCTCTGCCCTCTCTTCCTCCCTCCCCCTCACCCCTCTCTTCCCCTCCCTCCCCCTCACCCCTCTCTGCCCCCCACTCCACTCACCCCTCCTCTTCCCCTCCTCCCCCTCACCCTCTCTTTCCCTCCTCCCCCCCTCCCCTCTCTTCCCCTCCCTCCCCCTCCACCCCTCTTCCTCCCTCCCCTCCCCTCTCTTCCCACTCACCCCTCTCTTCCCCTCCCCTCCCTCACCCCTCTCTACCCCCCTCTTTCCCTCTGCCCCCTCTCTTCCCTCCCTCCCCCCTCACCCCTCTCTTCCCCTCCCTCCCCCACTCACCCCTGTTACCCTCCCTCCCCACTCACCCCTCTCTTCCCCTCCCTCCCCACTCCCTTCAGTGAGGAAAATATGTTTAATTTTTTAGATTTTATTGTTTTATTTCCTGCTGACATTATGAGTGTGCACAGTGCTTTTATTTCCAACTAATTCGACGAGTTCATCACCTGGGTAATTATTTCTAGCGAATTTTATGAGTCGGTGACATTAATTTCCAACTAATTTTATGAGTGTGTGAGGTGGCTGCTGCTGCCTTGAGGACGACTCATATCTGGTCGTCTTGTGTATTATCTACGTTATTATCTACATTATCTGTGTGTGTGTGTGTGTGTGTGTGTGTGAGTGAGTGAGTGTGTGTTTGTTTGTTTGTTTATGTAGTTTTTCTTTTATTTGTGTCTACATTTTATTTATTTTTCTCTCCGTCAGTTGAGAGAGTGGAGGAGACCCCAGTACCCATCGTGACCATCCCTGCGGTAGCCGTAGCAGCGGTCCCTCCTGCAGTAGTGGCTCCCACAGTGGTAGCTCCTGGGGGGGCAGTAGAGGAAGCCCCCCCACCACACTGCCAATTGGCCAAGCCCCTGCCAGTAGACCCCATGCCGGCCAACTCCGTCTTGAGCAGCAACCCGGCCGTGAGCGACCCCACCCCTGCCGAGGCTCACAAACACCCCACCATCATCAACATCACCACCAGCGACAAGAATAACACAAACGGGAAGGTTAGTGCCTGTCTGTCTCTCTGCCTGTCTGTCTTTAAATTAATAACAGAATAACGTGGCTGCTAAAATAACTCTACTTAATTCACTGACCAGTTATCTACATTATAACATCTCAAGTATTGTGGAAATATAATCAAGGCTAAGACAACTATTCTGGGAAGGTACTGTAGTGTCTGTCTGTCTGTGTGTCTGTGTCACTAGCATGGTCTTTAAATGTACCATAACTAGATACTGTAATGTGATTTGTCGTGGCGAAGTACGTAAAGGCATACCTCACTCTACGATGGGGTTGTAATCGAAAAAAAAAACAATCTTAAAATCATCGTAAATTGAGGTCCCCCCCCCCCCCTTCTGTACCTGTATGGTAATTAATTAACTAACCCAATGACCAGTTCTTTTATATATACGAACCCTCAGTGAGAAAGATTTGATATATATAAATAGTACGGCACCTCAGTAGGACAAGAGTCTAAATGCCTGAAAACAATACGTATCATGTCCGCAACTCTTGCCAATTAATCTACGCTAACGACGCAAACAATCTGCCAGTTGGATCAATTAAAGGTCCTCGCTGGTTTCGTAGTAATGGTAGTTAATTGAAGGTTTGGGAAATTTTGTCTCATTCTCTGTCTATCGGTGAATCATTTTTATTATTATTATTGTTGCTGCTGCTGCGAGAGAGAGAGAGTGACGGCCATAATCATATCTCAGGGGCCGTCAATATACCTTTTATCTTGTAAGGTAATCAGAAGGTCTCTACTTCAGAATGACTGGCACCTCAGGGAAGGGAGTTAAGGTTTCACTTTTTAGTTACATCCTGCGACGAGTTTAGTCAAGGAGAAGTAATTAGTTTACTTGTTCAATGTTTTTATTTACGACCATCGACGAGTGTAAGGAAGTATAAGTAATTAACCTACTACCTCGTTGCTAGACGTTATTATTTAAGGATCGTTCGTTTTGAGGGTGGTAGGATTTCACTTTTTATTCACTCCCAGCGACGAGTTTAAACGAGGAAAAATAATTCCTACCTCATAGCTAAATTTTACTTAAGAATCGCTGGTCGGGGAGATTTCACTTTTTATTTACATCAGTGACGAGTTTAAGCGAGGGAAAATAACGACTAAATATGACTTAAAATTGGTTAGTCTAGGGCAGGGGTCACCAAACTTTTTTCACAGTGGGCCGGATAACTGAAAGAATGACGAGCGCGGGCCGCATAATCATTCTGTTCAATACTTGCAAGCCAGAACGTAAGCTCTGGTAACGTCAGAGCGTAGTTTTGAGCTACCACGAGCCGGGGAAGGACTTGGGATCCGGCCCGCGGGCCGTAGTTTGGTGACCCCTGGTCTAGGGGAATAGCTCGGTTTGTTTACAACCAGCAGCAGGTAATATAAGTGAGGAACACCACCCATTGTTTACCATTCGATCGTTGACAGTATAGGGTCTGAATAACGATGTTTCTTATGGTGATTAGTCCTCGTGCCTCAAGATGTGAGAACGTTTGAATTAAAAATAATAAAACCTTTAAAAATAAGTTTGAAATTAAATAGTTCTGCAATTTTAACCTGAACTAGCAATGTATACTGTAATTAATTCACTTAAGACAAAATTATACTGAATCTAACCTTACTAGCTATGTATACTGTAATTAATTAACTTGAGACAGAATTACACTAAATCTAACCTTAACTAGCTATACATACTGTAATTAATTAACTTGAGGCAGAATTACACTAAATCTAACCTAACTAGCTGTGTATACTGTAATTAATTAACCCGTGTGTGTTTTTAGAGGTTCTGTAGATTAATTGTGATCTCTTAACTAATGCTATGTATATGTTTTGTATCTAGTCAAGGTAATGTCTCTAGTATTTCCTTGTTTTGTTTTAGTATTGAAGATGACATAAAGATGATATAGATATAGGTATACATTTCAGAGTATGTATATATAGTGCAGGTATACATTTTAGCATACGTATAGACAGTGCAGGTATACAGTGTACATAGACAGTGCAAGTTTACAGAGTACATAGCCATTGCAAGTTTACAGTGTACAGAGCCAGTGCAAGTATACAAACAATGGTAAACACCAAGGCAGATGACCGAGGAAAAACAACAGAGATGTCAAATGCTTACATTCGTCACTAGACCCCATTCTCGCAACTTCTCTGCTGAGGAATGTCCATCACTCAAACGTTTGTGAGTCCAGTTCCCTATCAGTGTTGAGACCACCTTCGGGATTATCAAGATTATCCATAATTTTAACTTTTTATGGATCATCTGAAGATTATCCTTCCCTAAATGCTCATTTGATCCCATCCCCTACCCTACAAGTGCTCATTTGACCCTATCCCCTGATCCCCCCTGGTGCTCATTTGATTCCACCTCCCAATCCCCTCAAGTTCTCATTTGACCCCCCCTTCCTAACCCCCCCCCTCCCGAAGTGCTCATTGGACCCCCACTCCAAATTAACTTAACCACTCTGAAGTTTTATCACCCTGAAATTATCTGGATGTGGGGGGGGGGGGTAATCTTCAGGTGATCCACAAAGGCTAGGATTGTTTATGGCTCGTTGGTTGTGTCGATAATGTCACCGGTAGTAATACATGTACAAAGGGTCGTTCGTCGTTCGCATCTTGTGTTTGTTGTACAGTAGAACGATTCATTCTCGACCCCAAGGTGATTTTATTCTTACACGCAATTTTTTTTCTCCGTGACTATCACTTGTTTGCTCCATACTGTGTTCATTTTATACCTGTGTCAACCTGTTCATCCTACCAACACAGTTTCATATATATATGTATTTATTCACTTGGAAATAAAATGCAAAGCTAATTTGATTTAAGAAATTCTGTAACGTTTCATATATCTTATTGTTTAAACGGTGGCCATCATTGGTGGAAGTTAGTTGTAGGGACGGTGGCCATCATTGGTGGAAGTTAGTTGTAGGGACGGTGGCCATCATTGGTGGAAGTTAGTTGTATGGACGGTGGCCATCATCAGTAGAAGTTAGCTGTAGGGACGGTGGCCATCATCAGTGGACATTTTTCGTTCCTTGTGTGTGGGTCAGAGAAGGGAACAATTAGCCACTGATTAATGCTTCACAAATGTTGTGATTGACATAATAAGTCTGTTGTGTTGATGTGGCTAATGAAGCAGTTACAGGTCACTTGCAGTTATTTTTGGATGGGGAGGGAGGGAGATTGAGTAGAAATGGGGGGGAGACTGGGGAATAGGGATGGATGGAGATGGGGTGAGGGGGACAGGGGAGGGAGGGAAGGAAGCAGGGAGATAGGGAGTGAAGGAAGGAGATGGGAAGGGAGGAAGGAAAGCTGGGTGATGTGAGAGAGGGAGGGAGATAGGGAGGTATAGGGGAGGGAAGGGAGAGAGATAACAAGCCTTTTACCACCCTGTTGGAAAGAGAGAAGAGATTGCATAAAGGTGATGTGTTTCAGGACGATGGCATCAATGATGTAGCTGATTGGCCAACGTTGGTGGAGGTCCAGCAAGCTCAAGAGGCCATACACTTACTACAGGTAGGTTCTGGTGGTAACGATGCAGTACTGTACACGGTGGTTGGTGTACAGGTAGGTTCTGGTGGTAACGACGCAGTACTGTACACGCCGTTCTTGCTGTTCTGTACGCGGTGGTTGGTGTACGGTTCAGTCAGATCATAAATTACTTCGCTGCCTCCAAACAATACGACCGACCGGGAAAAAATTCCGTTCTGACGTATCAAGTCGGACTGCACAATGGTAGCCTTGTCATTCATAATGTAATTCTCCTTTCAGTGTAATGTAATTGTAAGTTGAATGTGAATCGATTTTTGGTTACTTTTATAAATATAGTTTTGCCCAGTTTGAGGTTTGAATTCATTTGTTTTGAAAAATGATTTGTGAATTTTTAAAAAACCACGATTTGAATATTTAAAAACCAAGATTCAAATATTTAAAAAAGACAAGATTCAAATATTTAAAAATCAAGGAAAAGACGTCACAGTCACGCTTACCAAACCCAATGGAATGGCGGGTGAGGCAGTGTTGTTTGGAAAGCAACGCACCGAGCGGTATAATTTATGATCTGACTTTACACATGGTGGTAGAAGTATACATGATTGTATATGTAGAAGTAGATAAAGTATACAGCAGTAGATGGAAGTAGATATAAAAGTAGATGGCAGTAGATGTAAAAGTAGATGGCAGTAGATATAAAAGTAGATGGCAGTAGATGTAAAAGTAGATGGAAGTAGATATAAATGTAGATGGCAGTAGATGTAAAAGTAGATGGAAGTAGATGTAAAAGTAGATGGCAGTAGATGTAAAAGTAGATGGCAGTAGATGGAAGTAGATGTAAAAGTAGATGGCAGTTGATGTAGCAAGTAGTATACAAGGATTTTTTTAGATATGATAATAATAGACAAAATTGCTATTAATTGTAGACACAGTTAACCCTCTGGTACAGTAGTCCCCTTTGGTACTCCCCTTTGGCACTTCCCTCTGGTACTTCCCTCTGATACTTCCCTCTGATACTCCCCTTTGGTAATCCTTGCCATGGTTGGGACCCCCCCCCCCCGAGGTCTTAAACATTGGATAGAACGACCCTGACCCAAACTACCCCCTTAGAGATGCTTCTGCCAGGTCACGAGGCTAGTAGGAGGAGGATAGGTGGTTGATAGGGCCGCCCAGTCCACTGTTTCTGCTTACGGGACGGGCGCTGTCAGTGAGAGGTACTGCTGAACGGGAGGGGTCGCGCCAGTACGGGAAAGACCACGGGAGGGTTTTATGCGGGTTAGGTTGTGAGGGGGGGTATCCTTGCACTGTATACCCTAATCAGCAGTGCCCCGGGGTCACAACACAGCTCGGCACACCACATAATTGGTAGAAATGAACGGGGCAACAATTTGGGGTTTTTCCTTTGTTTTTACTTTCTGGGGGTTTTTCATTGTGCTTGGGGAGGGGGGCGTGTTGCATGCTTGGCTCCACACATGCTGTTTAGATACGGTGGATGTAGGGTCTCTCGGTGGTATTTATGACAGTCACGCTGCGTTGTAATTGGTGGCTTCCTTCATTCTAATTGGTCCTTCCTCTTCAGACTATTTCTCTCCTATCGGTAATGTATTAAAGACTCGCTTGCTGCATTATGATTGGTCCTCCCTCGAAGGATATTTCACTTCCTTTCTCAGTTCTGTAATGTTTTAAAGACCTTCTCGCTGTATTCTGATTGGTCTTTCCTCTTAAGAACATTTCTCTCCCCCTATCGGTAATGTTTTCAAGACCTCGCTGCATTCTGATTGGTCCTTCCTCTTCAGACTATTTCTCTCCTATCGGTAATGTATTAAAGAATCTCTTGCTGCATTCTGATTGGTCCTCCCCCAATAGAACATCTCAGCATGGCCTATTTATTTATGCCTTTTATCACGTGTCTCTTGTTGAAACTGCCATAAACTGGTTGGAATGTTGGGTGTCACACAGGCATGGTGAGGCGGGTCTTGGCAGTGTTTTCTATGTATGCGACTAAAGTGGGACTTGAATCACTATATACAGCCTGTTAAATGGAAGAGGTATCTCTGTATTTTTGTATTCAGTAAGTGTTTTTTTTTTCTTCACTGAGCTGTCTTGATCTTGAGCACATCCCAGCACATCACCCCAGCACACCACCCCAGCATATCACCCTAGCATACCAACACCATTCTCTAATAATCGTCTCCTTCCACCTTTGATTTTTTCCTCCATCTCCTCCTCGGAATCTCTCGAGTCATTCCTCCACTTCGTCCTCAGAATCTCTCGCCTCATTCTGTCTCGCATCACTCGCTCGCATATGCTCACTTTATTATTATTATTTTCAATCCCGTTCTGCGCACACACACACACACACTTGGCCATACAAGCGCCACAAGCGAATCCTAAACCCATACGATGATTCATTAATGTTTCGTGTCGGTTCGCCATGGATGGAAAAGTTGAAACCTCCATATAATGAACTTCTCTCCATTTAGTCCATTAGATGGGGGTTTCATATTCAACGGACCCTCGATATAATGGACATTCATCTATACACAGTAGTTCGTTAGATGAGGTTTTTACTGTAGATAGATAGATAGAGAGATAGTTAAGCAGTTAGAAATAGAAAGAACAATAACTAGAGATAATTAATAGACAAATTAAACCTGTCAGAATATATATAAAATCACACTCAAGTCCATTAATTCAGTACAGGTGCAAAACACTAATTATTCACAGGTGGGTACTGGTATGTATCTGTGTTTGGCCTACAATATTGCTTCTTTTGTTATTTTGTCCTTTTTTGTCCTTTATTTAGTGAATATGGTATTAGTTGAATTGAATTTGTTGGGAGTATTGTGTATATGGTAAGTTAGGGTGGTGTATAGATGTGAGGAGAATATTTATATCGCTTATTGTGTCTTTGTTGTTGTTATTTATACTGTGTTATTAAGAGTGCAGTATATACAGTACAGTCAGTGTAGGTGGGTGTATAGATGCCTGGATGAAGAATTACGTCGCTCACTGTGTCATTTTTCTTACAGACGTCAAAGTCAGAATGGAGAAAGAGCGAGGAGAGGAAACTGAAGGATGGAGAGAAAGACGACGGGATGAGAGAGATAGAGAAATCCGAGGACTCCGGTTCTCACGACGACGACTCTCTGAAGGAGAACCGGGAGGCGTCGTCCGCACCGCAGACCATCAACAACAAGATCCAGCAGACACACAATAATACTCCCACTAAGGCTGCTAAAAACAAGAAGAATAAAAGTAAGTGTTTTTTTGTGTTTGTGTGTGTGAGGGAGAGGAGAGAGAGAGAGAAAAAGGAGGATAGAGAGAGAGAAAGAGGATAGAGAGAGGACCCCATTGAACTGACCCCACATAGAAGTTGTACCAAAGTAGCGATGATAGATACAAGAGATGTACTGTACCTATGATCTGGAGGTAGAGGTTAAGATGGAGGAAGAGGTCAAGGAGGAGGAGGAGGTTGAGGTGGAGGTGAATATGGAAGTTGAGATGAAAGTCAGTCAGTCACACAGTTGGGGAGATGACATTACAGAAATTGGTAGTTAGTTTGTTATTGTTATTCTTTTGTTTTTAGTTTGTATTTTGTATTCTCTCCTTTCTGGTCTTTCTCCCTCCCTTCCACTCTCTCCATCTATACCTTCCTCCATCCCTTCCACACACTATCTGTCCATCCCTTCCTTCTACTCTCCCTCCTTTCCTTCCACTCTCCCTCCCTTCTTTCCACTCTCCCTCCCTTCCTTCCACTCCCCTCCCTCCCATCCTTCCACTCCCCTCCCTCCCATCCTTCCACTCCCCTCCCTCCCATCCTTCCACTCCCCTCCCTCCCTTCCTTCCACCCCCCCTTCCTTCTTTCCACTCTCCCTCCCTTCCTTCCACTCCCCTCCCTCCCATCCTTCCACTCTCCCTCCCATCCTTCCACTCCCCTCCCTCCCATCCTTCCACTCCCCTCCCTCCCTTCCTTCCACCCCCCCTTCCTTCTTTCCACTCTCCCTCCCACTCCCTCCTTGTCTTCTCATATATAAGTAACTGTGTCTTTGTTTCCAGAAAAAATTAACACCTGGAAGAGACTAGACATCCCGCCCCCAAAGAGAGAGAAAGGGTTCAGACGTACAGAGGGCCGCGGCTCGGACTCCCTCGACTGGAGAGCGGACGCCCGGTCGACCAACGGTGCCTTGAGAGGACGCGGGACTGGACGCGGCAACATCATGAGAGGGCGAGGTAGAGGGAGAGGAGGAGGCCGAGGAGGTAGCTTGATTGCAGGGGGAGGCCAATTGGGCATGAGAGGCGGGTACAGAAGTCCCTCGGCCGAGCACTTTGAGAATTTCTCCGAGTATTCTGAGGTGAGAATTTACCGACGTATTTCCTCTAGTTAACCTTCGCGATGTTTTTGTTTTCCTTGAACTAATTTTAAGCCTTAATAACTCTTAAATGGCGGCCATCGTCAGTAGAAATGACCTTTCGGGACAAGAGCTAACACCGATGGCCATACAGTATATTTATTTCACTCCATATTTCTACACAATGGGACAGATAGGGAATTCTTAATCACCATTTAAGAGTTAATTAACATCTAAATCTTCTCTTATGACTCTAATACGGGTCAATTTATCCGCCCTAATCGCCCGTTTACGCACTGTTAACGACGTGGTTTCCAGATTCCAGATTATGTTCTTCACGACTCCAACTTGATGCAGTACTTTGTGCCGTCGGTTGGGTTCATCTTCCCAGAGTTTGTTCTTCAGGATGAAAGTGCAATTAAGGATAAAATAAAGAAACAAGTGTGAGTATTGACGAGGTGTTGTTTAGTAGATGTGTTTGTGTCTGTCTCTTTCTGGATGTTTTTCTCTGTTTTTTCTGTCTGTTTGTGTGTCTCAGTGTGTCTCTCTTTCTCATTGTATCTGCATGTCACTCTCTCTGTCTGTCTATCTGTCTGTTTCTTTGTCTTTTTGTCTGTCTGTCTCACTGTGTCCGCCTGTGTCGAACATTTATAATGAAAACTCGACATAATACTCACATTCCATCTTTACACACACACACACAGATGGATATATACGTGACTTTGTTTTTGTTTTCGTTACAGAGAATATTACTTCAGCGGCGACAACCTAGCCAACGACATCTTCATGAGGAGGAAGATGTCCAAAGACGGCTATATTCCCGTCTCCCTCATCGCATCGTTCAACCGCATGAAGCAGCTCACCCAAGACGTCAAGCTGATCGTAGATGTTTGTAAGACGTCAGAGAAACTCGAAGTGAAAGATGAAGTCTGGGTGAGTTGTTTGTTGTTGTGTGGGGGAAGAGGTGATTGTGGGGGGAAAGGGTGTGTGTGAGGGGAGGGGTGTGGGTGGGGAAAAGGGTGTGTGTGAGGGGAGGGGTGTGGGTGGGGAGGACAGAGCATGTGTGTGTGTGTGTGGTAAATAAAGGGGACGGGATAAAACCTCGCTGAATATCGACTGTCGTATCGCTAACGTTGACATAATTCGTCCACAGTTACGGACTAAACACGAACCCATGAAGTGGCCCCTGGAGGACGCTGCAGCAGGGGCACTACAAGCACTCCTGGCGGCGGTTCCTTCGACCGTCACTCCATCCCCGACCAACGCCCCCCCTACCAGCCTTCCCAAGGACCCCGCCCCGCCAGACGTACCTTCACCCCCGCCCCCGCCTACAGCCATGAACCCCGAAGTGGCAGAGTTCACCCCGCACCAAGCAGAGCTAGACCCCGGCCAACCTGAATTCATTCCATTGGACCAACAAGTAGTCACCGCCAAACCCACCACCACTACCACCACCACCACCACAACCGCCGCCACCACAACCACAACCACTCCCCCCACCGTCACCATCACTAATAGTCCAAGTCAGTGTAAATTGATTAGTGTTAGTGTTAATTATTATTCAAAATAGTGTAAATTAATTCAAGTGATAATTATACTAGTCAGTGTAAATTAATACCCAAGTTTGTAAAGTAATTAATGTTGTTGTGTAAATTATCTGTAAATTAACATTCATATCAGTATAAATTAATTCATGTAAGTAAATTAATTCATGTTGGTGTAAATTGATATTTGAGTCGGTGTAAAATAATTGCCATTAGTGAAAATTAATTGGAGTGAGTAAATTAGTTAGAGAGTAAATTAGCTAGTGAGTAAATTAATTAAAGAGTAAATTAATTGGGGTGAGTAAATTAGTTAGAGAGTAAATTAGCTAGTGAGTAAATTAATTAAAGAGTAAATTAATTGGGGTGAGTAAATTAATTAGATTTTGGTGATAATTGAAACTTAATTAATTTCAGGTAAAGAGGATACCAAGGCAGCTAAGAAGGATGATGATTGGAAGGAGGTAAGTGTGAGGAGAGTGAAGTGAGTCTTGCTGCTGAGGTGAGGAGAGAGTGAAGTGAGTGGTGTTAGGGTGAGGAGAGAGTGAAGTGAGTCTTGGTGCTGGGGTGAGGAGAGTGAAGTGAGTGGTGTTAGGGTGAGGAGAGAGTGAAGTGAGTGGTGTTAGGGTGAGGAGAGAGTGAAGTGAGTGGTGTTAGGGTGAGGAGAGAGTGAAGTGAGTCTTGCTGCTGAGGTGAGGAGAGAGTGAAGTGAGTCTTGGTGCTGGGGTGAGGAGAGTGAAGTGAGTGCTGAGGTGAGGAGAAATTGAATTGAGTGGTGTTGGGGCGAGGAGAGAGAGGTGAGTCCTGGTGCTGGGGTGAGGAGAAAGTGAAGTGAATTTTGGTGCTGGGGTGAGGACAGAGTGAAGCGAATATTGGCGTTTGAAGCGACAGAGAGAGTTTAAGTTGTGGTGTATCGAACTTTTTTTTATAGATTATAGAACAGATGGTGATAGTATTGTTATTTATTGTAGGTGCACAGAGCTTAACAATCACCTTTTTTGATTACCAGTGATTGTATTAGTAGTTATTGCGAGTTATTGTTAGTTATTGCTGATTATTGTTATTTATTGCTAGTTATTGTAGGTGCACACAGGGAATTAACAATCACCGTCTGTATAAATCACCTTTTTTTAAATTACCCGTCACGGTATTGGTAGTTACGATCACCGATAATGTATATAGAACCTTGTTTATTTTGTTTACATCACCTACGTAGCACTGTAGACGATGCGTCCTTCTCTCACGCCTCAGGTCAAGAGTAAGGGCCGCCTAAGAAGAGAGAACGAAAGTAAGGAGAAGGACCCACGGCAGCCTCAGGACCCGTCGTCGGAGAAGCCAACCAATGACAGGAAGAGCCGTGCAGCATCCCAGGAACCTCAGGGCTTCAGTAAGGACACCCGGGAGGAGTTGGATTTCCAGTTCGACGAGGAGCTGGAGATTCTGCCTAAGACCGGACGACATCACGATTTCAGCGAATGGTGAGTCCGGGTACTGTGTGGCGATTGGTTGAATGAGGGCCATCGTTAGTGGATGATTGCTGTAGGGATGGTGGTCATCATCGGTAGAAATATTATGTTTATTTTATTTGTCACGGTAATTGTCATATTTGTTTTGGATAGGTCAGGTCAGATCAGGTTATATTAGGTCATCATTGTTGGTTTAAATTTGTGAGATTAGGTGAGGTTAGGTTAGCATCAGGGTGGTTAATCTTCTTGACAACTACCTGGGGTGGTTAATTTTCAGGTGATCTTAAATGGTTGTACAATATTTTAATGAGTGATGGCTTCCTCAGGTCGGACGACGAGAGTGACTACGAGATCAGTGACCAAGATGTAAATAAACTGTTGATAGTGACACAGTCGCCGCCGTCTGCCGGAGCTCCGGGACCGTCGTCGAGCGCCTCTTCCACGTCCACATCCACGTCCACTACCGGCTCTCGTCCTCCCAAACACGGAGGATTTGACCGCACCGGAGACTGGACGACTCGCACCAAAATAACTCAAGAACTGGCCAAAGTTATCAATGATGGACTCTACTATTATGAACAGGACTTGTGGGAGGACAGTGAGTGGGTGAGTTCTTGGTGGTGTTGATCCTTCATTATTGTCTCTATCTGTACACCAAACATTATATTATCCTCAGTATTTGAGTTTTTAACCTAACTTTTTTATCACTCCAAGATATTATTTTCCACTACAGTTCTCAGTTATGTTTCCACCAATAATTCCTTCAAGTAATATGTTTAAAGAACAATTAACACATAGAATTAATTTTAAAGCCATTATTTTTCCACCCTCAGTTATAAAGAATTAATTTAAAACAATGTTATTTCTCCCTCCGCAGTTCCCTCAGTCTGACAGCAACAAGGCAGCTATGACTCAACAGGTGACGATGATCAGCCAAGAGGTGATGGAGACCCTACAACCCCACCACCCACCTGTCCCAGCTAACCAAGAGGTCCCTCCCCCTCCCCCTCCCCTACACCTCCTCCAGGTACGCTAACAAGCTTGTCTCCCCTCCTGCTTCTTGCTCCTCCTCCCTGTACGTGCTGCACTTTTGGCCGTTGAGGGTGACTGTCGTGCTTTCCTCGTGACTCTTACGTACCGCATCCTCTTAACTCTGTGCTTTTGTCTCCTGTCGAGGTAAACAAAGGCAGGCAGGGAGGGTGGTGATGCTGGTGTCACCTGTAGCTCGTGGGGTTATGTATATATGTTGCCCGATGCTTCACTCCATTGTTGTTCAGTACGTGATGTCATTTTAGCTAGTTGGGTAATGTTTGCCTGATGTCTCGCTCTGTTGGTATTAAGAACGTGATGTCACTTAAGCTTGTGGGGTAATGTTTGCCTGTTGCCTGATGTCTCTCTCTTGTATTTATGTACATGATGTCACTTAAACTCATTCTAGTGGTATTAACTACGTGATGTCATTTTTAGCTTGATTTTTTTCCATTGTTATTAATTGCCTGATGTCATTTTTAGCCTGCGGAATAATGGTTATTGTTGATCTCACTTGAGGTTTTCAGAGCACCAGCGTCCTAGCTCAGTTTCAAGATCAGTCAACTTTCTCCGGAAATTTGTCTTGATCCTGGATGAGATAGCGAGCGTTATTCCTTAGTATTCCATCAATATGTTCCAGTTTATATATTATTGTTGTCAGGATTCATGTCTACTTAAAGGAGTCATTTCAGTGATTAGTATTTAGGTTGAGGTGATGTATTGCTGACTATCCTCAAATCTTACAGCTGTCATGACATTGTATTCCACAAATTAGTTCGAGGATGTAAATATTTGTGTCCATGGCTCGTCTACAGGAACTATGAAAGTTAGGTACAATTGCTCTAAACAGTATCATGATTTTGTGCGAGGCAATATAACAACGGATGAAGGATTTTGACGGCCCCGCCGAGACAACAAGAGTCGAAGTGTTCATTTTGAAATTCGTCTGACCCCTCCGTAAAGATGCCTTCAGTGTGTGTACGTACAATAATTAGTTTCTAGACTGAGGTGAGGTTTTGCGTACTCCTGTGTCCTCAACCCTTGCAGCTGTTCTCCACTAAAATGGAGAATTAACACAGTATCCCATAATATTACCCCATGTTTATCCTTTCAATCATCGTTTACCCTACAATCTAACATAATTTTACTTTGAATTTAACTTATCTTAACAGCAATGTATTTAAACAAGATTATACGTAACCATAAATTGCGATGATGGGTCCTTTTATTATTGAGGTATACTGTTGTTTGATTCACTGAGGGAGGCTGACATGACACCTGTGTTATATGATGGGGATAAGTCTTTTGTGTGTGTAAATATACTCAGAAATTTTGCCTTTATATAAAACGCTGTAGGCAACACTTTATTTTAAGGAGTTATGGGGTCTCCTCTGAGTTGAATAAAATCATCTAACATTAGCCAAATAAAAAAAAATGGCATCCCCTTCTAGAGTTAATATTCTTCCTCTTAATTCAAATATCCATCTTATTCCTCCCTTTGCTTTTCCTCCTGTTCTCTTACTTCTACACACTGGTATATATTTACTTATGATGTACTGTAGTAACTTATAAGATGGTTTGAGTGTTGTTGGTTACTTGTTAAGTGAAGGTGAGGTTATGTATTCCTTACTGATAATATTTAAGTGTGTGAGAAAGAGTGTGTGTGTGAATGAGAATATGTGTGTGAGATGGAGAGACTGTGTGAATGAGTGTGTTTGTGTGAGAGAGAGAGAGAGAGAGAGAGAGAGTGTAAGTGTATGCATTTTATTATTATTATTTTACTAACCTCTAAACTCTCCAATCAAGGGCGCTGAGGATCCCTTCGAAGACGTAGTGCCTCCGACGCCCAAGACGCCCAGATCTCGTAAGGCGGCGCGGTTCTTCCCGGTGGTGAAAGACAAGGCCAACGTGGACCAGCGGACGCCACGCAAGAAGAAGACCCGCCACTCCCACAACCCCCCCGTCGAGTGTCACGTCGGCTGGGTGATGGACTCCATAGAACACAAACCACGCACAAACTCTGTCAGGTGAGGGTGATAGATGGATAGATATTAAGATAGGATGATAGATAGATTGATTGATGGATAGACGATTGTCTTTTTTTAGCATAGAGTAGATGTGTTTCTTATTAGAGGTCAAGGTTCACCTGACATTAGAGTGATAGTTTCCTCGTTGGTTTGATTTACTAACAGTCCACCTCATTCTTGTCGCCCACAGTGATCTAAACGCAAGTCCGAACGAGAACCAACTCGCGAGTAGTTTTGGCAGCAATTACGGGTCGTACGGATCGTTACCGGGCTCGTTACCGACCTTCCAGCACCCTTCACACTCACTCCTCAAGGAAAACGGCTTCACACAACAGGTTTACCACAAGTACCGAGCACGGTGCTTAAAAGGTGAGTGTTTTGGTCGTGTATGGGGTGAGGTGGGATAGTTGAGAGCCCCTTGTTATAGTTGAGCACCCCTCTATATTGTAATGACTAAAGTTAGTATTTAATATGTGTCAATTATCAAGAAGAATAATGACTGTATTTGTCATTCTTAAAGAGTATGAGTATTAGATTGTGTTTGTTATTTGAAGAGATTAATAATTATTGTTTTGTATTTGTTGTTTTAAGAGTATTTGTTATTATGTATTTGTTATATTCCAGAACGTAAGAGACTCGGCATCGGACAGAGTGCCGAGATGAACACCCTGTACCGCTTCTGGTCATTCTTCCTCCGAGAACACTTCAACCGCAAGATGTATGAAGAGTTCAAGAGATTAGCTAACGAAGATGCCAAAGTCGGGTACAGGTGAGTTGACGTTTTGCCGTGAACTGACCACCGAGACTCTGCTTTGGGGTGGATATGTTTAATGGATGTTTTGACTTCTGTACACATGGTCCCAAAGAAGTATCATTGCGATTTTGTGTGTTTCAACTTACATACACATGCTAAAAAAAAATGCCATTACTATTTTGTGTGAGGCGATACAACACAATGGAATCACAGACAGAGGATATTGACGGCCCCACCGAGACAATGTGAGTCACGGCGTTCGTTTTAGAATTCATCTGACACTTCCGTAAAGATACTTCTTGGAGCGTGTTTCTTGGTACTAGATGACGCTTCACCGTGAACTGGTCGCCAAAATTCTCTCGACACTTTGTTAAACTTCCTTCCATGGGGTATATATATATATATATATGTTCGTGGATTACATTTTATCAATATGTGCTGGGAATGTTTTAGCAAAGGAAACATCAGTGAAGGTTGGTAATTTTACTCTTGATGTATATTTCTACCTCACAATTTTCCTCTTCTGAAGGTGAGTAATCTTAATGCCTCCCTTCTTGATAGGTACAGTCAGAGTTCCTCACCTGAAGTAATATTAATAATGCCTCCCTCGATAGGTATGGTCTGGAGTGCCTCTTCCGGTTCTACAGCTACGGTCTGGAGAAACACTTTAGGGACGAAATCTACAACGACTTCCAAGAGGAGACGTTACGTGACATTGACTGTGGCCAACTCTATGGTCTGGAAAAATTCTGGGCGTTTATCAAGTACTACAAAAATAGCGTTAATCTTCTCGTGCAAGACAAGCTCAAGGATAGGCTCTCAAAGTATAAAAGTATCGAGGACTTCAGAGTGGAAATGGTATGAATATTTTGGTTTATACTTTATTTATTTTTCAGGCTCAATACTTCATAGTAGATAAATTTGATGTATTTTTTAGGTATAATACTTTAAAAAAAATGGTATAAAGTGGTTAAATTTTGCCTTATGGATTGGATGCATTTATATTCTTTTCTGGGAGCCCAATGGTCGAGTGAATACAGCTCTCGCCTCATGTACCAGGGGTGTGTAGTTCAATTCCTGGGTGGTCCCTGTTCACCCAGGTGTTAATGGGTACCTAAGTTTACAGCATAGGGGAGGGAATACAGTCGAGTGCAGTACCGACCATGCTGCCTGCTACTGTACCGGAGGTTCATTATAGTGTTGGCTGTATCCACACTGTACCTAATGGGTAAACTTCCCTGTGGGACCTACTTTCACTTTTCAATTTATACATAATTTTGTACTTTGTTATTTTAGGATCTTCTGAAGATTACATAACCCAGCTTATTTACCTGAAAATTAGATGCCCCAGCTTATTAACAATCCTAATGCTGCCTGGTGGGTTAGGTTAGGTGGTAAGATTAAGGGTGGTTGACCTAAAAGAGAAATAAACAAAGGTTGGTTATCGTCAATTGATTATTTTTTTTTTTATTAAGAACCTTTGAAACGGTTGAATATGAAATACAATTCCCGTCTCTCACAGCCGGAGGAATACGACGCAGCGCGGGAAGCCAGAAAGGCTCGTATACGCACAAGATCAGAGAACGAGAGCATGATGATAGCCAACCACGACGGCTACCAGAGACACGGCTACGGTGGAGGAGTCAGACGACGCCAGCGCCGCGCCTCGGAGGGTGACGGCAACCCTCATCAGGCAGACAATCACCACCACCAACACACAAGAGTCCGCAACAGCTCAGGAGATTATGCCAGGGTGAGTGTACGACATTCTACATTTTATAACCTAATATCTCCAGTGACCATCATATGATAAGGGCCATTTTTTAACCCTTAAATTGCAATGTCTCATAAGAACAAAAAATTTTCAAGTTCGCCATTTTAGCGTTGATGTGACCCTGTAGATCTCCTCAACTTACCCACCCCGTAGTATGGCTCTCACTTGTTAACTTTGAAGATGTTTGTCATTATTAGTGGCAGTCTACCCCCCACCTCACCACACCTCCCCCAAGCTATAAGTAACACTACCTTGCATTTCACAGGGCGGTGGTTCCAGAAGTCGACACTCTAGTGGACAGATGCAGTGGTTGAGAGCGGACAACAGTGGTAATTACAGAAAACCCAAGACAACACAGTACAAGACCAACCCCACGTCCGCTGCCAAGACACAGTCGCAGCAGAAGGCCACAGACAACAGCAAAGGTTCCACTCAAGCCAAGACCAAGTCAGAGGCACAGAAACAAGAATCCGCAAAGAAAACGGAAACCTCTAAACCCTCGGTGGCCAAAACTAACAGAGTGAATGCCAATGCCAAAACCGAGACGGTTAAATCGGACAGTACTATAGCGAGAGTGACGTCGGAGGCGACCAAGTCATCGAGGACTGTCGCCGCCCCAAAGACAATTCCCCACACTGCTCCGGTTCCTGTTCCTAAGTCGCCGAGCACTTCTAGTTAGGATTCTGCGGGCGAGAGACGACGCGTCTGTGTTTGAGGACTGTGAGCCGACTCGGGTTCCCGTTGTCTAGGAATGATCATTAAACTCAAGTCCGCAGAGGCTCATTGGGGCAACACAACAGTGAGATAATTGTACGTTAGGATTTTCTTCATTGTGTGCAGAAGGGTTGAAAACTTGTTACTTGTGTTCGTTCAGTCTATTGGATTTATCTTATACATAACATTTCACAAACTTAAGTAAATGTTTATTTTTTTAGTGGCTTAAGGAAGGATTGGAAGAAGAAATAATACAAACCCTCTTGAAGTGTAATTCCAGATAGGTGAAGCCAACTGTGTTTCGCTAAATGATGTTGACTGGTTATGCTGACCGCTTGCTCTTGGAGAGAAATTCTACCCAGTCTTAAGAGCTCGCGCGATCACCCACAATACTTAACCTATCTCTCTTTCTTGCTGAAGAGGGAGTTGTTTAGGGTAAGAGAGAGTGAAGTATATATATATATATATATTTGTACATATTGGATTGTTTACTCATTAACCAGTATTGAATATGGCACTACATATTTAATAAATATCAATAAGTGGATTATTAAGTTACACACAAGATTTGTTTTGGTCATGTAAATATAATATATGTAGAATATTAACACATATTCTAAATGACTAGTTGCTGCTACCCTTTATCACTTAAGCAGCTCTTAAATGAATGGAGATTTCATTGTGAGGAAATTGAGTGAACCTGAAGAGGAATTCATTGTCTGTTGAGCAGTGACAGGTGGATAGTCACTTTACCTTAGTGAAGGAGAATGGGATGTCTGCTGAGCTGAAAGTTGTTGGGCACTTTGCTTTTAGCTGCGAGGAGAGTGAATGAGCGTGAAGGAGTGTGATTTCCGCTTAGCTGCGAGCACTTGAATGTGACTTCTGCTTAGTTGTTGTGGGCAGATGATTTGACACTTGACTTCGCTTGATGAGTGGCTGACGTGATGCGTGGGTCGGCCGTCTGACATTCCCAGCAGATTTCCATCATTCACATTCACTGACAACTCAATATTTCATCAATTGCAGCTTAATGACGCTTCAATTATTACCTTTAGAGTGATGTTGAATTAGTTGCTGCAGGGTGGAAGGTCTCCCAGCGCTAATAGGTGGCAGCCTCCAAATAGATCCGATCCCAAACCTAATCTAAACATGATTAGATGAGGTGTAATGAAGCCTATGAAGATTAGACTCCAATCCATATGGTTAGGTTAGGTTGTAAGCTAATAGGGCCTTATTAATGCCTGTTGAAGATGTCTCAAGATGAACCACTTGATTAGGAGGGCACTTGATCAGTTATCTTCTAAATGCCACTTAAGATGAACCACTAGGGGAGCACTTAAGCAGTCACCTCCTATATATCACTTATGATAAACCACTTGACTAGGAGGGCACTTGATCAGTCACCTTCTACATGCCATTTAAGAAGAACCACTTATAGTCACTTAATCTGCTGGGGATGTATGGTAATTCGACTTGGTCAGAGGTTTGTGCCTTAGTGAGTACCTCAGCAAAGCTCAATTTCCTATTCAATTTATATAAAAGATAAGCCTTATTGAAGTACTTTATGAGGAACACAATTCCTGATCCAGTCCTATCAGAAAAAAAAAATAACAATGGGTATAACTGTTCTTGTTTATCCTGCATGAATGCGTCGCTCCCGAGACTAAATACAATAAGGATATTTAACCAAATTTCATCTTCGTCATCGTCGTACGTACCGAAAAGTAAGGCTATCGTAGGTGCTCATTTTCACCAGATATCTCGACAATTGACGTTATTGAGGCGTGGGAGTGTTTTTCATGATGTTCGGAGAGGTTGATTACTTTCTAGGTTTATTTTTCTAATGTTTGTAGGCGTTTACGTGTCTATTTGGCGAATTTTTCTAATAGATTTTATTTGCCTTTTTTTATCTGCAGTGGTTCTTGATGCTACATATTGCTTCTCATCCCGTAGTTGTTAACCTGTATTGGGCGGTGGTATAATGCGTGTGGGAAGTGGCGGAGGGAGTCGGCCTTCCTTCCCGGTTGTAAATAGTTGTTTGGTAATTATTAATGTATTGGGTAGCAGTGATGATGCTTCTGGCAGAGGGGGTAGGGGGAGGGAGGGAGGGAGGGTGACAAGGGCTTGTGTCAGGACAGAGGATGCACCATTTTAGGGAATGTACCAAGGATCTCGGCACCCCTGAGGTTCGCACGTTTGGTGTATCCCTCGCCCCTAATTCAGGTCGACGTGACGTGTGTCTAGAGAGCCGGTGCAAAGGTATTTTTTATTATTATTTTTTATTTTTCAAACCGTTGTGTTCCATCTTGTCTGGTCCATTGCGCAAGTGAGCTCATTAGGTACAGAATTATACTACTACTACTACTACTACTACTACTACTACTACTACTACTGCTACTAATCTCATGTTGCTGCCATCAATTGTCTTGTAACTTTCCTCACTACTACAACCATCATTCATTGCTATCATCATTTAGTCTTGCATCTCCCATCATTATTTCCTTCCATAGTGATATCATTACCCTAGAGAGGAGTCAAAATAAAAGGACAATTAATTCCCTGATCTCAGAAACTTTGCCCACAGTGCTGCCGGATGACTGGCTGACATAGAGAGATACTCTTCCTTCATCCACATCATCCATTCACCCTCCTCCGCTAGACAGACAGATAGATATAGTGGGGGGGGGGGGGTCAACGTGCGAACCTATGGAGTCGTCAGATGCCAGATGTAAGATTTACATCATAATGGTTTTGTGATATAATCCAAACGGTGCCACAATTTATTCTCGAAATTTGCAAAATACACACAGTAGTGAATATGACTCGGCGACTTTGCTCTGGCAAGATAAGTTTCATTTTGACTTTTATTATTATTATTTTTTAAATTAGTGTAGATGAAACTATTATCGAATATTAAGAGGGACAAAAATAAGTTTATATTTTTACTTTTTTTATTATTATTATTTTTTTAATTAGTGTAGATGAAATTATTTATTATGGAATATTAAGTGGGACAAAAATGAGTTTGTATTTTGACTTTATTTTTTTTTTAGAATTTTTTTTCCCAGATACGCATTAGCCAAATAAAATGGTGTAGCTTCTTGTTTCCTTCGTTGTTTAATATTAACACACACGGTTGCATTTAATATTGTGTCTGTTACCTTGATTATTTTGATTGGCCCATAAAAAAGTACAAAAAGGTGTGTTATTATTATTATTTTTTTATTAATTAATTAATTACTTTGACGCTCATGACGCTCATAATAAATTTCCCAGAGTTTTGTGTGTGTGAGTGTGTGTGTCATTAAATGATGCATTACATTTATTGGTTTCTTCATTCTGATGTTGACAACGCTCATGTACTGTAAGGTTTAGGTAGAACTCTTTGTTATTATTATTACTACATATTTTTTTGGGGTCATTGTGTTGGAATCATGCCAAGTTGAGTGTAGAATATATGCTATGATCACCTATCCTGTTCCATAGCTTACTGCTGTAACCTAAGTCAACTATAAGCTCTTAAAAACAATAAAAAAAATAAAAAAAAGAATTTAAATATATGACGCGAGTTTGGTAATGACCCCTAGTGTGATATTTTCTTCGTGTCTCTGGCGTTGATCAGATTATACCTCATATACCGTTGCGGTGTGCGAGGCTATGATATATATATATATGTTACTCTTGATGTTTTGTGTTCCTTCCACACGTAAACTCTGTCTTAACCCCTTGTGTACGGAGGCGCCTCAGAGATGAATCAAATCTTCCGGCGTTACCCAGATATAAAAAATGGCGTCCCCGTAGTGAAGGGTTTAAGACAGTGATGAATGTTTTAGAAAATTTTAAACCTTATGTTTCACATCCTTCTTTCCTCACACAGACAACCTGTGGATTGCTCTGACCTTCTGTGTTTCCATACTCATACAATCTGTCTCACTTCAAAAAGCTGGTTTTCTGGCATCTTTGCGGTGTAAATTAATATACTGTAATCTTTTTCTTTCCTTTTTTTAAATTTCTTTTTACTCTTTATTTCTTTGCTCCCCTAGGCCAGGTGTCTCTCCCTGTCCTCACTCTTTCTCTGTCTCTCTCTCCCTCTCTATTTCTGTCTCTTTCTCTCTCTCTCCCCAAGCAAAACAACAAAGATGACCATCATATCACAAGGGTATATCTTTGACAGGTTGAGGGGGATAGATACCAACAGATACCACTTCTGCACTCCTGTTCCCAACTGCATGTCTGGTCTAGGTTATAAGTGCAGATATTGGACCACCATCTCCCTGCTAGCAATGTCCTCAGATGTACAGTAAATCAAGGTTTTTAATTCATTAGTACTACTGTAGCTCTTTCATGTAGATATAGCACAGTACTCGAGTAGGGGTGTACAGTACTACTTTTGCTGTAGGTAGTAATAGATTCTAGTACAGTAGTGAATTGCTGTAGATGTACACCTGTGTAGAATCTGTATATTAGTACTATTTCCACAAATTTGCTAGTTATTCATGTCTTACCTCACATTGTTGGGATATATATAACTATGTAATTATTCTCTTCAGATGAAGTTACAGGTTGACAATCCCTTATCCGAAATCTTTGGGGCCAGAGGAATTTCGGATTTCGGAATTTTTCGGTTTTCAGAATGGTTATTTATTTATTTTTTTTTAATGTGTGTATTAGCCCACCCGGGCATAGATCACTGACCCACATCAGGGTCTGGGGGAACGAAAATATAATAAAAATTATGATAATAATAATTCATAGGTCTAGGTCGTGTTTCTCACTTTTGATCTTTTTTTCATTCTTGTATTTCTTTATGATTATTATTATTATTATTATTTTATTATTACAGTACTCCTGTATTATTGTTATTTTTATTAATTTTATTATTATATATTATTATTATTAATGTTATATTATTTTATTTTGGTGTATTTTTATAAAAAAATTTATTTACTATGAATAATTATTATTACTGTTACATTTTCGCCCCCCAGGCCCTGATGTGGGTCAGTGATCTATGCCCGGGTGGGCTAATCCCTGTTTAAAAAAAAAAAAAAAAAAAAAAAAAACTTTCGGTTTTCGGAATTTCGGATAAAGGGTTGTCAACCTGTATATTATTTAAATTTAGGTTTGTTAGGTTACAATGTTGGGCTAATTGAGTTGTACAAAAGTTTGACCACTGTGTAGTGGGCTATAGTGAAATATATAAACTATACAGTACACCTATCAATTAACAATATAGTCACACCTTGTTATACCTATATTATATACCTTGATCTATACACAATCACACAAAAAAAACTACAAAATTGTGTTGAAAAATATGACAAAATGAATGAGGAAATTTGACAACACTTCCTAGACAGCAGGAGTCACAGTGTTCATTCAAAAATTCATCGACCCTAAGATAGTTTTTTGAGTAATTGTACTGTAAACATTGTTAACGGTGTCCGCTTCCAATATTTACTGTACGTAGAGTAAGATACAGTATATATAAAACTGTATATAACAGAGACCTCTATTTAAAGGACTCTATGGAGGGGTTTATTCCATTATGTCAAGGTCCATTAGATGTGAAACTTCTTTAACATTAAATGGGATAGTAGTCATTATATCAAGGTCTATTAGATGTGAAGTCCTCTTTATAATGGACTAAATGGGATAGTTCATTATATCAAGGTCTATTAGATGTGAAACCTCTATATAACAGACTAAATGGGATAGTAGTTCATTATATCAAGGTCTATTAGATGTGAAACCTCTATATAACAGACTAAATGGGATAGTAGTTCATTATATCAAGATCTGTTAGATGTGAAACCTCTTTATAATGGACTACACCTATTAGATTGATATCCAGTAAATGAAGGTTTTAATAGGAACACCATATTATTTCTATTAGTTCTATTAGATACACAGGGTCTTTTAGACTGCCCTATGGAAGAAAGACATATGCTATTAAATCCTATAAAAGGGTTATTAAGTGTCAAATGAAAACACATGATATACGAACCTGGAAAATTGATAAGAAGTTAACAGATTGATGGGGAATTGTTGCTACCATTGTCTTGATCATTTGGTTTGGTTAGGTACAACTTAATACAATTGCTCCAGGGTTTGGTTTGGTTAGGTTAGGTACAACTTAACACAATTGCTCCAGGGTTTGGTTTGGTTAGGTACAACTTAACACAATTGCTCCAGGGTTTGGTTAGGTTAGGTACAACTTAACACAATTGCTCCAGGGTTAGGTTTGGTTAGGTACAACTTAACACAATTGCTCCAGGGTTAGGTTTGGTTAGGTACAACTTAACACAATTGCTCCAGGGTTTGGTTTGGTTAGGTACAACTTAACACAATTGCTCCAGGGTTAGGTTTGGTTAGGTTACTGTGGTTAAGTTACATTAAAATTGCCAGAAAATGCAATCAAAGTTTAGAACCCCTTTGTCTTCCCCCCTTGCCTCCCCCTTGTCTAGTCCCTAGCCTTCCTCTTGTCTCTTACTTGTTTCCCTTGATATCCTCCTTGTCTCCCCTTTGCTTTCCCCCTTGATAACCTCCTTGCCCTCCCCCATGCCTTCCCCTTGACTACCCCTTGTCCTCCCCCTCATCTGGATTGACTCATAAAATTGTCGTCCCCCCCAAAAAAAAGATATAAATTGGCTTAACCTTTAACCCTTATCTATAATTGGTGGCTAAGTGCCCCCCCTCCTGCTTCCCCCTTTACCCACTTCCCCCATCTTCCCTCCCCTTAACACCCTCCATAGATTAGACACTCCAGATTAGACACCCTAACTTGTTAACTCCAATTTGTGTCAAAAAATCACTCCCATGGAAAAAAAATGGACATACCTAAAGTTGGACACAGAAAATTACTGAGAAAAAGGACATTTATAAAGACCCCCCCCCCACTCCCCTTCCCCACAGGATACTTAAAAGGGACACTGTAAAAGGAAGGACATACTGTTACCTAAATTGTAACACCTCCTAATATGAAACACTACTATATAAAGGACATTACTATAATTGGGATACCACTAAAGGCACAAGATGGGACACTACTTTAATAGGAACACCAAAGGGTACAAAAGGGGACATCATTATAAAAGGGACACTACTGAAAGCACAAAAAAGGGACATTTTCATATACAAAGATAGGAAAATGCTCCTTCATCTATACAAATCTCTTAGTATCTCCTAGTCTGGATTACTGTATACAGGAAACCTTACCTCCAGAAAGACCTAACATACCTAGAAATGGTTTAACATAGTAATCAAGATGATTCCTGAAATATGTCATCTCAATTATCTAATTAAACTGAGGGCCTTAGGACTATAAACCCTTCAGACAAGACACATTGGGGCAGATCTCACTGAAACATTCATAATCCCGAAAGATATGGAAAACATGAACCCGTGACATGTCATTTGAGATGTCACGCACCACCAACACAAGGGGACATAACTACAAGCTGGTCGAGTTATCATTGGGTGGTACAGTCACACAAAAAAGTCCTGTCACGAACCCCGAGATTCAGACTCTTGAACCCGAAGCAGGAGACACTGATATATTATTCTGTCCATAAATGCTTCGGATTCAAGAGTCTGAATCTCGGGGTTCATGGTCCGCGACAGGACTTTTTTTGGATGACCGTACATCTATGGAATGGTCTATCAACTTGAGCTGTGGTGGTGGCTGACCTCTAAAACAGTCTACCAGCCCAAACTATGACATTGACAAGAGTACAGTAATGGGATTCAAAATAGCCATTGAGAAGACATCAAGAACAATGGAGGGATCTGACACAGCCCAATGACCTTCTTCCCTCTGCTTGGCCACCTCTACTGGGCGGCCATTAGGTAAATAAGGTAAAGTAAATAAAATCATCGTAAATCGTCATGTTTTTAATTATTAGCTATTCATTTATATACATCTATGTATACTGTGTGTGTGTGTTGAGGATATGAACAAGTATGTGTGTGGATGTTTCTACTTGTTGTCTTAGCAATTTACTGTTACTTTGTATACTGTGTGTGTGTAATAAGTTAGTTGAGATTAGGTTAGGATGAATTTGGTTAGTTAGGTTAGAATGAGTTTAGGTTAGGTTATACAGCAGTAGATTAGATTAGGTTAAGGTTGACTTGGTTAGGTTAGGTTGAATTTGGTTAGGTTAGGACGAGTTTTGTTAGGTTACACAGCAGTAGATTAGATTAGGTTAAGGTTGACTTGGTTAGGTTAGGTTGAATTTGGTTAGGTTAGGACGAGTTTTGTTAGGTTACACAGCAGTAGATTAGATTAGGTTAAGTTCGGCTTGGTTAGGTTAGATGACATAAATTAAACAACAGTTAGTCAGATTTATTTTGTTTTCATTTCCCTGCTGCCATAACACAACTCTGGATATAAGACCCCGAGAGGTAGAGTACACAATTAGTGTTATTACCGAGAGCTGTTAGTAGTTGAGGTTGGTGCCGCAACTATGAGAAGTACCCGTAGTGTGAGCTGTTGTTGTCATAACTATTGACAACAGGTGTGTGAGGGAGAGTTGTGTTGGTGAGAGGGTCTAAGGTGGGAGGGAGAGTTGTGTTGGTGAGAGGGTTTAAGGTGGGAGGGAGAGTTGTGTTGGTGAGAGGGTCTAAGGTGGGAGGGAAAGTTGTGTTGGTGAGAGGTTGAGAGCAGGGAGAGGTTTGAGAGAGCCTCACCAGGACAGCCAGAGTGATGTGAGTCTTCATAGTACCAATAACAGACTAAGACTGCTTCTCCTCCCTCCTCCACATCTTATATACCTGAAGAATCTCCCCACCTGTGGCTCAGGTGTCCACTAATTAGGTAACATCAGGTAGGGGTCTATCTCAGTGTATGGGGGACTGACCTTTACCTGAAATAGCACTTCTGGATAGATATAGAATTGAGTATGGGCTTCAATCACACCACCTGCAATAGATAGATAGAGGATAGTTACACAGATGGATAGATAGATAGATAGAAGGATTAAATAGAGAAGGACCATCTAAAATATTGGGTCCCATGTGAAAATCGAACTCTCAATCCCTGGTTTATAAGAACAGTTTGGTTAGGTTAGATTTTGTTTTGTTAGGTTCGGATTGGTTAGGTTAGGTTTGGATAGGATAGGTTACATTAGGCTAGTTGAGGTTTGCTTTGATTAGGTTCATTTTTGTTAGGTTAGGTTAAATATCCTTGTACTGTAAATAAACTGAAAATATAATCACTTGCAACAAAATTCACTCAACTTTGCAATACAGTTAAGGGAATTTTACCAAGATAACTGTTGTTTCTAAATCATAAAACAACACAAATATGACATCTGTAACAAAATTCCCTCAACTTTATGTGTTGTTGAAGAGAAAACTCCCGGCATTAAGTAATATCCTATGAAGAATTTGTTGACATCCTGTGAGGTGAGGAAAGAGGGCAGGGCTGAGTAGAGTAGGGAAGGTTATGTTAGGGTAGGGAAATGTAGGGTAGGGTAGGGAAATGTAGGGCAGGGTAGGGTAGTTTAAGGTAGGGTAGGGAAATGTAAGGCAGGGTAGGGTAGGGTAGGTTATGGTAGGGTAGGGAAATTAAGGGCAGGGTAGCATAGGATAGGGAAGGTTATGGTAGGGTAGGGAAATGTAGGGCAGGGCAGGTTAACGTAGGGTAGGGCAGGGCAGGGTAGGGTAGTATACTTGTTGTTCAGGCTCATGTGCTATATAACATTACTACACTTAGTCCTGATCCAAGTTGGTATATTATATTCATATTAGTTATAATATTTTATAATCAACTATGTTATACAAAGATTGTTATTAAGCTACACTTTATTTACTAACAACAATGACAATAATAATAACAATAATAGCAACAAGAATAATGACAACAGCAACAATAAACAATGACAATAATAATAACAACAACAATAATAACAACTAATAATAACAACAATAACAGCAGTAATAATAACAACAACAACAATAATAACAACACTAAAATAGTATATAATTGCCACAAAAACATTACAAAGAGACTCAGACTTGCAAAAAAAAACGTAACTAAAAAATTCATAAATTGGGGTCGACTTGTGCAAGGGTGTGTACTAAAGGTGTGTGTGTGTGTATAAGGGTAAGAGAAATACACACACACACACACACACACACCCCAGATAATTATACGGTATATCAAATGCGAACAGATGTCACATTCATCAATCACTCCTTCCTACGTTCTGCCTTCTCCCATAATCAAAACCTAACCCAACCTTTACCGAATGAAATAAATACCAGTTACTGTATAGGAATTAAACCTACCCTAATATTAGTGGTACTTGCCAATTTTGGGTTAATGGGAGTCTACCTTTAGTAAATTGGTGTGACCGAAATTCTAAATGCCAGTTGATTAGCTCCCCCAGTTTATTTCACCTGATGATTAGCTCCCCTAGTTTATTTTGTATGAAGATTAGCTCCCCCAGTTTATTTCACCTGAAGATTAGCTCCCCCAGTTTATTTCACCTGATGATTAGCTCCCCCAGTTTATTTTGTATGAACATTAGCTTATGTTCCTACAGCTAACTTCCACTGATGATGGCCACCGTCCCTACAGCTAACTTCCACTGATGATGGCCACCGTCCCTACAGCTAACTCCACTGATGATGGCCACGGTCCCTACAACTAAAAACCATCCCTGGGTTTGAGCTCATCCTGGTTCCTTACATCAATTCCCTGACCCTCCTTGTCTGTCTGGTGCCAAATACAACACAATCATTTTACTTTAGTCTCCCTCCCAATACCAGACTAATTCATGGGAAGCTCCGTCCATTATTGGGAGGATTCTGTTATTGAGAATATCCACTATTTAGAGGGTTTTTTGCATCTATTACTGAACTTGATGAGTGGGAGGAGATTAGGTTAGGTTAGCATTAGGGAGGTACCTGTCAGTCAGTGTATATGTGTCATTCCTGCATCTATCAGTCTGTATGTGTGTCATTCCTGCATCTATCAGTCTGTATGTGTGTCATTCCTGCATCTATCAGTCTGTATGTGTGTCATTCCTGCATCTATCAGTCTGTATGTGTGTCATTCCTGCATCTATCAGTCTGTATGTGTGTCATTCCTATATCAAACACATATAGGAGTCAAGAATGAACCCCACGCGAGAGATAATTAGGTGGACGTATTTATATCTATACAGAAGTGCTATTTCAGGTAAAGGTCAGTGCCCCATTCACTGAGATAGACCCCTACCTGATGTTACCTACTTAGTGGACACCTGAGCCACAGGTGGGGAGATTCTTCAGATATAAGATGTGGAGGAGGGAGGAGAGGCAGTCTTAGTCTGTTATTGGTACTATGAAGACTCACATCACTCTGGCTGTCTTGGTGAGGCTCTCTCAAACCTCTCCTTGCTCTCAACCTCTCACCAACACAACTTTCCCTCCCACCTTAGACCCTCTCACCAACACAACTCTCCCTCCCACCTTAGACCCTTTCACCAACACAATTCTCCCTCCCACCTTAGACCCTCTCACCAACACAACTCTCCCTCCCACCTTAGACCCTCTCACCAACACAACTCTCCCTCCCACCTTAGACCCTTTCACCAACACAACTCTCCCTCCCACCTTAGACCCTTTCACCAACACAATTCTCCCTCCCTCCTTAAACCCTCTCACCAACACAACTCTCCCTCACTCTTCTCACCCTCACACACCTGCTGTCACCTGGTGTGGTAGCCACTAACATCAGGTGTGTGATCCTCAGGTAATGTTTCACACACTGGAATTGTCTTGTTAATTCACATTTTGTGTTACAGGTGTGGGCCAGCATGGCTATGGTCAGCGGCCTGCCAGAGGAAGACTGGCGGCCTAAACTGGGAGGCAACTACAAGGAGGCCAAGTTGTCCCGTGCCACATGTGGAGGAAAGAAGGTAACCCTCTTTACCACCTGGTGTTGACCTCTACCTTCTTATTAGTACAGTATTAACACACACCTAACAAACAACAATATTAACACATTTAACAAACAACAAAACACAACAAGTCCATTTTATGTCACGCTCGAACACTTTGGTGAGCCGTTAATTTCAGAAAGATTTTGGTCGAAGGAAAAATTATCTTTGTTATGAGGTCCACAAGCTGATTTTTGTACCATTTAAGTCATACAAATGTTTGTGTATGTTAAGTGAGGCAGGGAAACGATGATCATGATCGATGTATATGTATTCTCAGACGTAAAGCTGTATAGATGATGGTAGTTGTGTATGTATTCTCAGACGTATAGCTGTATAGATGATGGTAGTTGTGTATGTATTCTCAGATTAGTTTTAATGTAATTTGTATTATTCATGTACAGTAACTATCCTGTGACAGATAATCAATTAAATTATTAGTTATTATTATAAGAATTATGAATTAATGGGAAAAAGGAAAGGATTGAGAGGTAATAGAGCCATGACCTCCATTGACCTAACTACAGGAACTGGAGCCCGGGGAAGAGGTCACCATCAGCAGCCCCGGCTACCCTGAGAAGTACCCCAACAATAACAAGTGTAAATGGGATATTGTGAGCAAGGACCCGAAGGACACGCTGGAGGTCAACTGTCCCTCCTTCTACCTCAGGAAGTCCAAGTGGTGTAGGGGGGACAGACTGGTGTTGTCTGACGGTAAAAAGGCCGCCCAGAGACTCTGCGGTCAAGGACAAAAGAAGTTCACTGCCAACAGCAACCAACTTACATTAACTTTTAGGACAAACAAGAAGGGCAAGGACAAGGGTTTTGAGTGTACGGTGAAGAGTCTCGCAGCTTATGGCTCACTGGGGACCACTGACGACATGTTTAGTAGTACAGATGCACCAACAACCAAACCCCCTGCAACCAAACCACCAACTGGGGGAAATTGTAATTGTGGTGTGGCCAACCCATCCCGTATTGTGGGTGGTGTGGAGGTGTCGCCCACACACAAGTACCCATGGCAAGTGGGCCTCAAGATAAGGAGACAATCTGCTTACTGGTGTGGTGGCTCCATCATCAACGACCGCTACGTCCTCACCGCCGCTCACTGCTTCTTTAACAAGGAAGGAGAACGAGAGTCTGACAGGGGTCTGGTGGTGGGTGTTGGCGACCACGACATGTCCTCAGGCAGTGATGACGTATCCGGTGTAACCAAGCTGGTGGCCGTCAAGAAAGTCATCATTCACGCCAGTTATGATCCAAAACAGTACGACTACGACATCGCTGTGTTGCTCCTCAGAGAACCGCTTAACCTGTCCTCGCACGAAGAGGTCGGTGCCGTGTGTCTGCCTCAGGACGACACGAAGACCTACGTCGGGGAGATGGGCATCGCCTCGGGCTGGGGGACGCTACAGTCGGGGGGTGACCAGCCATCAAAGCTGATGGAGGTCAAACTGCCCATCCTGGACCAATCCTGCTGGGGCAAAAGTATCACGCCCAGGATGATGTGTGCCGGATACAAGGAGGGCGGTAAGGACACCTGCCAGGGAGACTCGGGGGGACCTTTCTACGTGGCCGAGAACAGCAAGTATGTCCAAGTGGGAATTGTCTCCTTCGGTGATGGTTGTGCCTCCCCTAATAGTGCAGGAGTGTATGCCAGGGTGAGCAAGTTTCTGTCCTGGATCAAGACCAACACTGCTGGTGCCACTTACTGTCAATAGTTATGACAACAACATCTGCTGTTGTAAGAGTTGAACACATTCAGCAGGTAGATCACAACCACACACACACACACCAGTTAATATAGATAATAATATCATAAGTATTGTATGAGCTGTGAAGAAAGCATCATGAAAATAATAAAGACTACAAAAATATCATCTTTTAATTAATAATATGGCCTCCATTGCTAAATAAACAAATATATGTACAGTACAGTATATATATGCCACACGGAAACAAGAAAACACGAAGTTCCCAAGAGCTTTCATGTAATTCACATACAGTAGTACAAGTATGTAATTATCATTGTTATTAATTTTACAAAGTTATTATTATTGTTGTTATTATTATTATTATTATTATTATTATTATTATTATTATTATTATTGTTGTTGTTATTAATATTATTATTATTGTTATTATTATTGTTATTATTATTGTTGTTATTAGTGGTATTGTTGATATTATTATTTTATTAAAGAAATAAGATAAACTCACCTAGATAGATAAATATTTACAGTGGTCCCTCGGTTAACGAACACAATTCGTTCCTGAAGGTCGTTCGTTAACCGAATAAATTTTTTCAATGGGATATTGGGTAATTGGTTCCAGCTCACTGAAAAGTACATACAAAGTAAAATTAAATGCAATAAAGTACACTTACTTTGAGGTGTGTATGTAGATGGGAATTAGAAGTGGGGGTGGAGGAGAAGGGAGAAGAGAAGGAAGTGGGGATGGAGGAAAAAGCACACTCTAGGGGACCCATGCTTGATGCAGTCATCTCACCAATAAGAGTTTTCACTAGGTCTAATTCAAGATTATTGTCTTTAAATCAACACTGCACTGTGCTGTATGACCAATAATTGTACTGTACAAACGTAAAAATAGTTTATGTTCAAGAGAGTCTCAAGCAAGACGTTTCCTCCACTGAACAGACTCACAAACTGATTCCTTGGTGGGTAAGTGGAGTGGCTGATGGGCGCACCAAAAACTAGTTCCCTGTACTGCAATTATGTTAACTAAGTGTTAAAATGACTAATAATTTTAATATAAAACTTGGAAAAATATTGAATGACACAACCTTCTTGATATTTACTCCAATGGGAACGAATTTAAGCCCTAGAACCGATTATTGTATTGGCGGACTAATCTTCCAGCTGGTGAGCAAGCCAAAACATGTTGACACTTTTTCGTAAGAATTTCGTTAACCGAATTTTTGTTTGTTAACCGAAATGAAGATTCTTATGGAAGGTAATTCGTTAACCGAAGCGTTCGTTAACCGAGGGACCGCTGTATTTAATATAGTATGGGATTAATATTACTTGGTGTATAAATAAAACAAATACATTCATTATTAAATATATTTTTAGGTAAATATATACACACTGACATACACACATTCACTAAAAGTTAACAGGAAGTTTTGGTGTATAAATGAAGACATTCAGAAGGAACTTGGTGAAAGACAGACAGACAGAGGCATAGAGAGAGAGACAGACAGACAGACAGAGGCATAGAGAGAGACAGACAGTGAAAGACAGAGAAAGAGAGAGCTAAAAAGAGAGAGAGAGAGAGAGAGAGAGACATACATACAGAGAAATAAAGAAATTGTGTGAGAGAGAGACAAAGAGAGAGTGAGAGAAAGAGAGAGAGAATAATTATAAAATATATACGGTGTTACAATATAATCTTATACATTTAATAAACAAATTCTGGTTATTGCAACTTTTTCAAATAATTTTGGATGTGTTTAAAGAATATAAAATGCCATAATAATTTATTGTACATGTTGCAAGTTGGTTAGGTTAGGGTAGGGTAGGTTAGGTTAGGTTAGGTTTGGTTTGGTTAGGTTAGGGTAGGTTTGGTTAGGTTAGGTTAGGTTCGAGTTATATATAGACATTTATGAAGAATTAATTTATATGTTTTAATGTTTATACAGTATATGTGTTTAGATGTACAGTAAAACCTCTATTTAAAGGACTGTGGAAATGAAAGAACGTTATATCGAGGGTTCGTTAGATGTGAAACCTCCATCTAATGAACTATATAGAGATGAAAGTCCATTATATCGAGGATCTGTTAGATGTGAAACCCCCATTTAACGAACTATATAGAGATGAAAGTCCATTATATCGAGGGTTCGTTAGATGTGAAACCTCCATCTAACTAACTATATAGAGAGAAGTCCGCTATATGGAGTTTTCACTAAATAAAGAATTAATATATTAGATTCTTAAACATTCTAATGAAATATATTATATACATATATTATTAGAATGTCTCCTTATAATAATTTCATATAGTATAATAACATATAGTACAGTATACAGCGACTCCCCGACTTACGACCTACTCGACCTACGACCTGGATTTTGGTCCCTAACCCCGTCGTAAGTCTGGGAGAAGCTGTATTATAATGGTCTGTATATATTAGATTCTATTTTAATTTAAACACTTATATTGATGGTTAAATAGATTGATAGATGATAGATAGATAGATACATAAATTAATGGATACAGTTGATAGAAAGATAGATAGATGAAGATAAAGATAGTGCAGTTGATAAAGATAGATATATAGATAGATAGATAAAGATAAATATAGATAATTGGATAGATAGAGAGAGAGATAGATAGGAACAGAAGCTTCTATCCTCAGATTTCTTCATCAAGGGTAATGACAGAGGGACGGGAGGAATGGTTAAAGTCGTCCAGGTGGTTAGGGAGGCGTCTGGTGGGGGAGAGGGGGACGGTCTCTGAGAAGGTGGTGAGCCGTGGAGGGGTGCTGGAGAGGGCGGAGCTGTCGGTACGGTCGCTGGTGGTCCGTTCGTCCGTGTTGTCGGGGAGAGAAACGACGAATACCTTAGGGAGGAGCCGGGAGGAGGGCGCTGTGAGGGGGCGGGAGGAGTTGGGTGTCTTTTGGGATAGTCTACGGCCGTGGGTGGATCTCCTCCCGAAGGCGGAGACGATCTTCCGCCGTGCACCCGTGAGGAATATCCCCAATTCGATCCTGAAGTTTTCGCTGAAGGAGAAGATCAGAGAGTGAGTGAGGTGTCGGATTACCATGAGTAGGTTGGCCACGGCACGGAAGACCTCGACGGAGTAAGTGCCTCGGCAGTCTTCGGTCTCGGCATAAAAGACGATGTAGATGGTGATGGGCATGGTACACACGAAGAAGGTGGTGGAGATGGCCAGGGTGATGTAGATGCTGGAGTACGCTCGGCCTCGGGTTCTCGGGGTCGCCGCCGAGTTGTTTAGACGGCGCTGGATTAACCCGGCCACGATCCCTCCGTTGAACACCACGACTAATATGATGGGGATGATGAGGGACGCCAGGCCCCTTGCCACCCACGGTAACACCTCCCACGGGTTGTTACGGTCAAGGTTGTGGACTTCATCTTTGAGTATCCAAGACCCGTTCTCACAAGTCGGCTCCAGGAACTCTTTGCTGTCTTGGTGGTCGCTGTAGTTAACCGAGACCCCGGCGTTACCCAAGACCTCGCTCCCTCCTGCACCGTCGGTAGAACACATCACCTCCCCCGTCAGTAGGTGCTTCAGGTGGCTGCAGACACACACCACAATGGTAAAACAGAGACGAATCCTAAACACTCGACGACTCTGAACCTCTTGGAACCTCTTGAAGTTCCAGAGGGCGAGATACCTGTCGTAGGAGATCCACAGGATGATGAAGAGGGTGAAGGACTGGAACATGGAGAAGATGCTGAAGAAGAAGTGAGCGAAGTAGAAAGCCACGCCGTAGGAGTAGAGGCGGCAGCCGTTGACGGTGATGACCCTGGAGAGACTGACTAGCAACACTGCCACATCTGTCCCCAGGAGCAGCATGTAATACCTGTGGGAGTTGTAGGTGGGGTCAGCTTGGGGATGTTCAGGTGTGATTGATGTGTTTCTCTGTTTACGATTTTATATATTTGTACTGTATTTGTCTATTTACTCTGTCTACTATTTATTTATCAGTTAATATTACGATTACTTAGTCAATTTGTGTATCTCTTTATTTATAAAGAAACAATGATATTTTCAGTGTTTTTGAGGCTTCGTTACGTACCAGATTTTATGTATTTTACGGCAACTGTTTCATCTCGTGTACATGTAAACAAAACAGCTGAATCTACTCACTTATTCACAGGTCTGACCCTGAGCTTGGGTTTGCTGAGTATAATGAGGCCAATGGTGGTGATCAATACTCCGGTCACTATCACCATCGGCAGGAGGACCTCGTACGTCACAAATTGGATCATTGCGACTTCCTCTTCCTCTGAATCCATATCCGAGAGTGTGAAGTTTAGGGCACCAGTTACATTACCCAGGAAGTCGTATGGATTATTGTAAGAGTTGTCGTCATAGTCTGTAGTGGTGGTAGTGGTGGTGGTGTCTGTCGTGTAGTCCTGGGCCCTACTTGTGTTGGTCAGGAGGTCTGTTAGGCTACTGGCTTCAATGGTGCTATCTTCATAGTCTGTAGTGGTGGTAGTGGTGGTGGTGTCTGTCGTGTAGTCCTGGGCCCTACTTGTGTTGGTCAGGAGGCCTGTTAGGCTACTGGCTTCAATGGTGCTATCTTCATAGTCTGTAGTGCTGGTATTAGCCAGGAGGTCTTTCAGGCTACTGGTTTCACTGGTAGCATCTTCGTAGTCTGTAGTAGTAGTCGTAGTAGTAGACATGATCGTACTTCCTGTGTAGTCTAGTAAATCCACCAAGCTACTGCTGTCGCTGGTAGTACCCTCATACCCTATACTGGCGATATTAGCCTCGGTACTGATATTCCCCGATGAATTGGTCATTTTCGAGGCCTGTAAATAAAAGAAAATGGCATTACAGTTTACGGGAATCATGAGTTCAGACGATAACATTAGTCCCTGTGGTTGTGTGTGTGTGTGCCATCGAGGGAAGCATTGTTTAGGGTGAGAGAGAGAGAGTGTGTGTGTGTGTGTGTGTGTGTGTGTGTGTGTGTGTGTGTGTGTGTGTGTGTGTGTGTGTGTGTGTGTGTGTGTGTGTGTGTGTGTGTGTGTGTGTGTGTGTGTGTGTGTGTGTGTGTGTGTGTGTGTGTGTGTGTGTGTGTGTGTGTGTGTGTGTGTGTGTGTGTGTGTGTGTGTGTGTGTGTGTGTGTGTGTGTGTGTGTGTGTGTGTGTGTGTGTGTGTGTGTGTGTGTGTGTGTGTGTGTGTGTGTGTGTGTGTGTGTGTGTGTGTGTGAAAAAAGGTGTGTGTGTGTGTGTGTGTGTGTGTGTGTGTGTGTGTGTGTGTGCGTGCGTGCGTGCGTGCGTGTTTTCAAACTACTAGTACAGGTTTTTAAATATAGTATGTTCTCTCTATCTCTCTCTTTCTCTCCACAATGAGATATATAAATGCAAAAAGACACCAATATCATTCTCATTTGCGCACCTCAGATAATTCTGCGATCGTGTAACTCAGAATTAATTGTATCCCAAAGATTAGAGTTGGGGGGGGGTGAGGATGGAGTGGGAGAAGGTGAGGGGAGAGGGAGGGAGGGAGGGGTGAGGATGAAAGGGGGAGTGGGAGAAGTGGTAGGGTGGGTGAGGGTGAGAGAAGAGGGGGAGGATGAGATACGAGGTAAGGAGGAGTGATGAGGGAGGGAGAGAATGATAGAGGAGGGAGAACTTGAGGGAGGAAGGATGGAGAGAATGAAAGAGGATGAGGGGAAGGGGGGAGAAGGTGATATTGACAAAGTGTGAGAGATGGAGGAGAGAGAGAGGATGTTTGTACAAAGAGTTATCTCTTGTTATGATAAAATCTGGCCTGACCACCTGAGTTTTTACCTGTGATGGTATGTTGGTCCTAATTACAGGTGTGTTGTTATTATTATTATTATTTTTGTCATTAGTATTTGTGTTATTATTATTATTATTATTATTGTTGCTGTTATTGTTATTATTGTTTTTATTATTACAGGTATTATTATTATTAATAGAAAAATCACATTGCAGTAATTATCTCACTAAATTCTTAATAATTAAAGTTTGATAAATTATACAAATGTTAATGATAATTGTTACCTTCATTACTCTTGGGATCATCTGCCATACACCTGTGCAGATTAACAGGTATGTAGGAGACAAGGTGTCCACAGGTGTGTTCTATAAGACAGGTGTAGAGAAGTTTGATATCTACAGGTGTGTACTGTATATATGACAGATTTAGATTTGTCTACAGGTGTATATATATGACAGATTTGCAAGTTCTGACAGGTGTGTGTATATACAGTACATTAACTACCACTATTAACTAACCTTACAGGCATTTATACTTGGTCTAAACTACTGTACTGTAATCTAAAGGTTTATGTTTCCCACAGCTGTAACTTTGTACTGTATTTTGCACGTTGGTTACTGTATCAAACTGTAATTACTTATATCACTCACTTTGAGGTTCAGTTTCCGTGGGTTCAAACAGTCACTGTATCTGCATCCCAATTTCTAATTTTTTGCTGTATTTCAATTGTTAGGTTACTGTATTATACTGTATTTCAATCACTGGTTACCATACTATATTTCAATCATTAGGTTACTGTATTATCCTGTATTTCAATCACATCATGTAATGTTTAATTTCGTTACATGAAAACTGTATCTGCGTGTTACTTATGTCGGTTCAGCACAGAGACGAACTCTTATCTGGGGTTGTGTGATAAATACTTTGATTGTGGTATTTTCTGTTTACACTGGCGTTTGTTATACACACACAGGGCTCGGAACTGTCTGGCCAGTGTGTGGGTAACTCGTAATGCTAGTCGTGGCTGTTGTACTTGTAGTGGATGTTGCGTTACGATGTTGGCTGCACGTTCGTCACACACACACACGGCTCGGAAATGTCTGGCTGGTGTATCTAGAGGGGAAGTGATTATTATGGGGGGGTGCAAGAAACCGGGTTGGCAAGGGGTGGATACAATATTGGGGGAGGGAAGGAAAGGGGAGCGGAGAGGGATATAGCTCGGGAGAAAGAGGAAAGGAGAGGAAAGGAAGATAAACATACACAATGGAGAGATGGGGGGGAGAACTGGGGCTAAAGGGAGGGGAGACATGGAGGGGGAGGGGGGAGAGGATGTGGGGGTGACCACTGTTGTCGGTAAATCCAGAGAGTTGTCAGTACAGGATGTCAGATGATATTAAACATATAGTATTGCTTCAGGGGGAGAGATAGAGAATAAATGTCACGTGCCAGATGGTGGAGTGATGATGGTGACAAGTGTTGCAACAGTAAGTTCAAGTGTTGCAAAAATGAATTGGCTGTGTTGCAACAATGAATGTAAGTGTTACAATAGTGACGAAGTGTTGCAAAAATGAATTGGCTGTGTTGCAAGAATGAATGTACTGGAATTGTCGCCCCTTAGGCCCCGTTGTGGGTCGATGACCTATGCCCGGGTGGGCTATTCCCCATAAAAAAACAAGCAAACAAACAAACAAAAACAGTGTCTTGAAGAGTTGCAAGAATTCATGTAATTATTGCAGTGATGACTATAATTGTTGCAACTGTATACGGAAATGCTGCAACTGCCAGCCATACCACCACATGACATTTATCACTATTGTTTTTGTTGATTTTCTTGACTACAATTATTATTATTGTGTATACTTGTGTACGTGTGTGTGTGTGTGTGTGTGTGTCTGTACGTGTGTTTTTTGTTACATTTCATTAGAATTTTATGTTTCAGGGAAAAAAGTTTTCCTGAATCTCGAGAACTGAAGAAAATTTTCCTTTTTGACGATTAGTGAAGAAATGATTATGTCGGTACAAGGAAAAGTTGATATTAATTAATTACCTTTGTTTGATAGATAGATGGATGGTTCTTGGTATATACTTTATTCAGTAAATATCTGTTATTGATTTACCCTCTTTTCTTCTCTTCTCTCTTATATAATTTACCCATGAACTTATATCATTTTCTTTAAATCGACTAAATTTATGTTCCCTCATTTTTGTTTGTTTGTTCATAAGGACCCCATAGTTCACACACACACACACACACACACACACACACACACACACACCCACCCACCCACTCACACACCTCCTCCCCCTCCTCCCCACACCCCTCCTCCCCACACCCCTCCTCCCCCACACCCTCCTCCCCTCCCACACACTCCTCCTCCACACCCCTCCTCCTCACACCTCCTCCCCCCTCCTCCCCCACACCCCTCCTCCCCCACCCCTCCTCCCCCACCCCTCACCCCTCCTCCCCACACCCTCTCCTCCACCCTCCCACCCCCCTCCTCCCCACCCTCCTCCCCACACCTCCTCCACCCCTCCTCCCCCACACCCTCCTCCCCCCCACACCCTCCTCCCCCACACCCCTCCTCCCCCCCACCCCTCCTCCCCACACCCCTCCTCCCCCACACCCCTCCTCCTCCACACACAGGTTAAATAAAACATTCTCCAATACTCTAGGATATATTGTATTGTCATTAATTCTTATATACAAACAGTTAGGGTGACACAGTTTACCAGTGAACGCTCCTTACACCTGTCACGCCCAGGTAAAGGGTGTCACCATTCCTGTCATTAATTACAGATGGTTACCTGTTGATTAGTGCCCCTTCCCTAATTTATTTCACCTGATTATTAAACTCTGTTGTAACCTGTGGAAGTTAGGTTAGGTTAGTACTGTGCTAGGTTAGATTAGGTTAAGTTATGTGAGATTAGTATTAGGTTAGGTTAGTACAGTGTTAGATTAGATTTGGTTAAGTTAGGGCAGGTTAGATTAGCAATTAAGTTAGGTTAAGTTAGGTTTGGTTAGTATTTTTTTTTAGGTAAGTTAGGTTAGGTTAGGGTAGCATGAGATTAAATTTTGTTAGTATTTGGTTAAGGTAGCTTCAGGTTAAGTTAGGTTAGATTACGTTAGGTTAGGTTAGGTTAGCTTAAGGGTGGTTAATCTTTAGGTTCGGTTAGCTGGGATTAGCTGGGGGAGGAGCTAATTTTCAGGTGATCCTTACAAATATTTATATATATTTATAAATTTCTTTAAAACGTAGATAACAAAGAGAGGGCTTCCTATAGGGTGTTGTGGTGGTGGTAATTGTGGTTGTTGTGGTTTTGAGGGTGGTAGTTGTGGTTGTGTTGGTTGTGGTTGTTGTAAAGGAGTTCATTTTGGTTGTGAGGGTGGTATTTGTGGTTGTGAGGGTGGTGTGGTTGTACAGTTATCATTGTTGTCGTGATGCATATTGTGTTAAGAACTAAATTGGTTGTTGTAGTTGTGAAGTCTGTCTTGCACAACTAATGGTGGTGGTTGTGGATTTGAATATTTATATTATGCTTGTGAATGTGGTGGTTATATTGGTTGTAGTAGTTGTGGTTGTTATAAAGAATTGTGGTTGGGTGTTGTGGTTGTGGTTCTGAGGGCAATTGTTGTTATTTTAATGGTTGTTGTTTTGGTTGTGAAATAGAAGGGAGGAATCACTTGTCTCCGCCCACTGCATCGACAGCCAATCAAATCGCTTGAAATTGACACACCCCCTTGCTCCACCCACAGTCATCAGCCAATCAAATCGCTTGAAAATGACACACTACCTTGCTCCACCCACAGTCATCAGCCAATCAAATCGCTTGAAATTGACACACTACCTTGCTCCACCCACAGTCATCAGCCAATCAAATCGCTTGAAATTGACACACTACCTTGCTCCACCCACAGTCATCAGCCAATCAAATCGCTTGAAATTGACACACTACCTTGCTCCACCCACAGTCATCAGCCAATCAAGTTGCTTGAAATTGACACCCCCTTGCTCCACCCACTGCATCACTTATGAGACACCCTGTATATGTATCCACCACCTATGAGACACCCTGTGCATAATAAGCACACAAAATAAACAAATAAACAAACAAACAAATGACTAGAATTAATACGAGAGTTTGGGAGCATCAGACAGGTCATAGCGTCGCCCAATCAGGTTACACGTACACCCAAAAGCTCGATTCTAATTGGCTGTTTGGGTAGTAAGTGACTTGTGTGATGCTCTTAACAGACTTTTATCATTTCTTTATATCACCAGCAGTTGATAGACAGACAGACAGACAGAAAGACAGACAGACAGAAAGACAGACAGACAGAAAGACAGACAGACCGATAAAATTGCAAGATCTATAAAGGTTTAATTGGAGTCGCTGTATATATATATATATTATGAAATTGGCGTTTATGTCGACTAAAAGCGAAAGATTGGATAAAAATTCCACATGAAGATTGGAAAAATTGGAATTAGGAGATTGTAGGATTGGAAGAATTTTGTAGGATTCAATTGTGTGTTTGGGATAAAGATTTGTGTAGGATTGGAAGGATTTTGTAGGATTCAAATACTTGTGTGGGATTGGAAGCATTAAAGGATTATATACGATTGGAAAGATTGGGAGATAGAAGAACAAATCACATTAGAATGATTATATAAACCTGTTATAGTAGAGATTAGATGTGATTAGCTATTTACAAAGGTGGGAGGAATAATGATTGTGGATTGGAAACCAGTATATTAAGGAGATTGGTAAAATGACTTGTGTAAGATTAGCTAAAAGATTTGAATACCTGTTGAAGATTAGGTAAAGATTAGCTAAATAGAATCCATGAAGAATTAGATTAAAATAACTTGGATGGGAGTAGAGATTAGCAGATTGGAAAAAGGGATTATATATGTACAATGGGTAAATTTATATAAGATTGGGTCATAATCACCTTTAAGAGAGATTGGATAAAAGATTGGAAATTGTCTGTGGCTCACTGTAGGAGGATTGTAAGAGCCAAAGATTAGGTGCAAATCAGTATAGAGATTTAAACACTTTTAGATCAAAGATTGAAATCTAATCAGAAGTTTAGTTTTGTGATCAAGAATTGAATCCTTGATCAAAGATTCAAATATGATCAAAAACCTAATTTACAATCAGAGATTTAAACTATCATAAAAAGATTGGAATATAACCTGATTAAATATGTTTCATAATCAGTTATAACAGTCCAATTATGATCTAGACTTTGATCAGCTAATCTCGTGATCGAGCTTGAACTTACAATCAAAAAATAGACCCTAAGAACATTGCCTCACTTAATGCTAATCACATTATGATGTAGAAATAACAGAAGAAATTATTAATATTATTATTATCATCGTCATTGCCGACATACGTTTCATTTCCTGCCGTTAACAACACATCCATAAAATGTCATCCAAGTCACAAAATGGATGAAAATACTAATGTTTTTCCATAATTCTCTTTGATATCATTACCTAGATAGCTTTTGTTTCATGTGGTATATAATTATGTATTTGTTTTCAAGCATTTATTTGTTTTCTTTGTAATAATTTGTATGTTGATCTCTATAATTATTTCGCGTATTATTGTACTCTGTGTAATTTTCTCCATGCTTAGATTAGCTTTTGTTTTATAGGGAATATAAGGATTAGCATCTGTTTTATAGGGAATATAAGGATTGTGTATTTATTCACTCTTTTATTTTTGATTTTGTGTATTTTTTTCCATTAGTTATTCAATAGTTACCATATCCACCTCTTTCCTCTTTTCCTCCATACAAGCAGAAGTTCCATCACCAGATGTAAACATTGTATCCTGTATCTGTCCCCAAACTGTCCTTTTTCCACGCATTTTCCTCCTCATCAAACTGTCCTTTTTCCAAATATTTTCCTCCTCGTCAAACTCCTTTTTCCACATATTTTTCTCCTCATCAAACTGTCCTTTTCCATGTATTTTCCTCCATGCCCCGGGAAATAAAATCACTAATACATCTTCATTGTAGCTACTGTATAATTTATTAATCGATGACTTTATAACTAATGTATTTTGTATCAGTAACTTCAATCGCGTTCCATATTTTTTCCTCTATGGAGTTTCGACGAAGCACTTAAATTCTAAACTTGATTTTCCTTTTGTCTGTCTCGTGACGTCACCGAACACCATGTAAATATGACGTATTAATACTAACGTTATCAACACACAACATCAAAACTGTGTCCTTTGTGGAGGTGAATAATTTTGTCATTTACGAACACTAATGAAAAATAAGTTGTCTAATCATGTCTGTATTTTAACGAACGAACACTAATGATAAATAAGTTAATGTCTGATTTATGTCTATTTTAGCGTACAAACACCAATTGAAAAAATAAATAATGTCCGATTTATGTCTATATTTTAACGTACGAACACCAATGGAAAATAAGTTGTCTAATTCATGTCTATATTTTAACGTACAAACACCAATGAAAAATAAGATAATGTCTGATTCATGTCTACTTGTTAACATACGAACACTCATGATAAATAAGTTAATGCCTCTCTAAAATATCTCTAGATGTCAACTGGAGTGAAAATATAGCCCCAAAAAATAGGAAATACATCTTTAATGCCCATAGTTCTTATGTGTCATCACTCTCTATTCACACAAGCTAAAGGTCCACTCACTGTGCTATTTAACCATTATCTAATAGCCATATACTGTTGCTATTTTATCTTAAGGTGTTACATGAAAGACTACTAGCTAATAGCTTCTCTAATTACCATTACCTGAGGGTTTAAAAGCACCTCAGATTACCTGTGTGTTCAGCCCAGGTGTTACTCAAACTAATTATGAGCATCACAGGATACAGATAGGCCTTTGTAACAGTCTGTAACGTAATGTACTGAATTTTTTCCTTATTTTCCAAGGGAGGGCTCTGTCAGGTTATGCCCTTCTGCCCTTAGTTTTACCCATTAATATCTCCACCATTATGCCTTGGCTCTCCTACCCTTAGTTTTGCCCATTAATATCTACTATTATCCTCTGACCCTCCTACCCTTAGTTTTACCCATTAATACCCCTACCATTACCCCCTTCATTCATAAATATATAACCAAAGTCTCTCATATGTCTGTTTTCCATAAATTTCCATAATTTTTCACATTGTTGCAACTAATTTAACCGTTCTTCGTAATTGTTGTCGTTCCGTTCTCGTTATATTTTTCCGTGTTCCTGTGTTCCTGTTGTCCAAGGTTCCGCCGGGCCCCTGTAGTCGAGGGTCTAAGAAATGACGCAGGAGTTCCGTTTGCCGCTGCTCTTCTGTCTAATGTGGTGAAGGTGGGAGAGTTGGGCTGGGGTGATCTGCATACCCACGTTAGGCATGGACTGTCGCCTCCTCTTGACTGCAGGACTGAGGGCGTACCTGTCAGTGGAAGGTTAATTAGTCTCGTAACTTGATTTGAGGATTTGTTGGTCACTTAATCTAATCTAATCTAACCTGTGACCAAACTTTACCTTACCTAATCTTCTGTACCACTAACCTAACTTAATCTAACCTAACCTAACGTAACCTAACCTAATCTGCCACTAACCAAACCTAATCAAATCAAATCTTCCTCATACTCTTCATGATTCATTTCCTCCACCCACCCGCCTACCCACCCACTCACTCATCCACCCACCTGATCTTAGCTTGGTTGAGTAGTTCCTTGAAGATATGCAATACATTTAGGTTGTCCTTGGCGCTGGCCTCGAGGAACCCGCCCTCCCAGTTTACGAGGACGATGGTTTCGGCGGTTTCGAGGGGCACCGCACGCTGGTCCTCGAGATCGGTCTTGTTGCCCACTACCACGATAGGGACATTTTGTTTCTTCGTTTGGAGGATGAACTCTCGAAGATGGCGGATCTATGGGGTGGTATGTTTGTGAGAGAGAGAGAGAGAGAGAGAGAGAGAGAGAGAGAGAGATTCACTTTTTTAGGTGGTTAGGCATAATGTGAGATTGATAGATAGATAGCTAAGTAGATAGATAGATAGGTAGATAGTTGGATAGATAAAATAGAGAGAAACACAAAATATCCCTCAACATACATAAACTGACTCAAGAGACACGCCCCTATGTAAACACACATACCCCTGGAGACAGATGAAAACACATACCTCGAGCCCTTTGGACATAGGACGTGGGGACACCCTCGGATATGAAAACTAACCTCTGGAGTTCTGGACACGGGTGATTAGGACATACGGACACTCACCTTGGATATGAAAACTAACCTCTGGAGTCTGGACACATTAAGACATACGGACACTCAGCTTGGATATTAAAACTTACCTCTGGAGTCTGGACACGGGTCATTAGGATATTCGGACACTTACCTCCTCGAAGGATTCTGCGTCGGTGATCGAGTAGACTAAAATGAAGGCATCCGCTGTGTTGACCGACAATTCTCTCATAGCAGGGAACTCATATGATCCCGACGTGTCCAGTATGTCCAATGTGAGGGACATGCCAGATACCTGAGGACATAGAAGGTGATTAGGACAAGTCGGATGTTTTTGGGGGATGGGAAATGGATTTGTAAGGGATTGACTGTGTTTTTGTCTCTTATATCCAGCAACCGGTTTGTCTACCAGTCCCTAGATGATCCTTGAAAATTTACCTCACCCTCCAAATCCCTACCACAGCCTCCAAAACCCACCTCACCCTCTACCCGCCTCACCCTCCAAAACCCACCTCATCCTCCAAAACCCACCTCACCCTCCAAAACCCACCTCATCCTCCAAAACCCACCACGCCCTCCAAAACCCACCTCATACTCTCCATGATGCATCTCCTCAATCGTCCTGGTATACTTGGAGGTGAAAGAATCATACAGAAACTGGTTGATGATCGCAGTCTTGCCCACTTTAGCCGCTCCCATCACCACCACCCTATATCTCCGCTTCTTTGGGTTGTCTCCGTCTTTCTCCGCTGACGAGGAGGCCGCCCCGTTGCTCGTGCCGGCCCCTGGGTCACCCGCGCCCCGTGAGGATGTCCCTGCTAGTGCTCCTGCCGCTGTTGCTCCTTCTACAGCTGTGTCCTCATCCTTACTGACGGGTGAAGGCTGGAAGACAGATTTGTGCGTGAGTGAGAGAGAGAGAGAGAGTATAGAGTTAGAGAGAGAGAGAGTGTATAGTAAGAGAGTAAGTGAGAGAGTGTAAAGTGAGTGGGCAAGAGAGAGAAATTGATAGAGTTTGAAAGTGTAGAGAGAGAGTTTTTGAGTGTAGAAAGCATTCACAAGCATCACCATGGCAATGTCAAAAGCATTCACAAGTATCACCATGGCAACATCAGAAGCATTCACAAGCATCACCATGGCAACATCAGAAGCACTCAAAAGCATCACCATGGCAATGTCAGAAGCCATTACAAGCATTACCATGGCAACCTCACAAGATATAATTTTAAGCTTTGAAGAAGAAGAAGAGAGAGAAGGAGAAGAAGAAGAAGAGGAGAGAGAAGGAGAAGAAGAAGAGGAGAGAGAAGGAGAAGAAGAAGAGGAGAGAGAAGGACAAGAAGAAGAAGAGGAGAGAGATGGAGCAGTAGACAAAGAAAGAAAAAGAGAGACATAAATAGAGAAGGAAAGAGACAGAAATAAAAGAGGGCATGAGAGAGAGACAGTGAGAAAGAAAAGACAGACAGAGAGAGAGACAGGATGAGAAAGATACAGACAGACAATCAAAAAGAAAGACAGACAGAAAGACAGAAAGGATGAGAGAGACAGATACAGACAGACAAATAGACAGAAATACAGACAGACAAACAGAAAAAGCACACATAATAAAAATAATCACAAAAAACACATGCAGTTAATCAGTCACTTGTCGTCATCACTTCAGGCATAAAAAAAACACAAAAAACACCAATTCTTCACCATCGATTTTTTTTTTCAATCACAAGAAGGAAAATTAATTGGTCAAGATGTCTGTCATGTGATGGTGGAAATGTCCCGTTTTTTTCTGTTTTTTATTGATTTTTCTGTTTGGTTTCGTTTTTTGGGGTTTAATTTTGTTTTATGTTCCCTAATTGAACCCACTTTCCCCACTCACCCAAACATAATACCCACCCACACCCACCCACCACCCACCCACCCATTCAGCCCACCCATTCATCCACTACCACCACACCCAATCAATCATCACTCCCTATTCAGCACACCCCACCAGCACCCCACCCCACCCCACCCCACCCCACACAAAACCCCGCACCCCACCCCACAAGCCCACACTTCCCACAAAACCCCACACTCCCACCCACAAAAAACCCCACCCCACCCATCAACACACTCGTCACCGTGGGAGGTTAAAAAAATTAATCCCTCTGGACCGTTATGTTAATTTACATTGGAGATTGACGCTGTATTTTTCTCTTTGTGTTCAGTGGCTGAGAGGAAAATGGCGTAGCTCGTCAATAGGGGATGATTTACTTACTGAAAATTGGTAAAATTCGGTGTAATTACCAGTCTAAGGGTCTGTATTTCCGAAGAGTTAAATATAATTAATCGTGATAATGTATGTTTGTAGTTAATTCGATTTAGGTTCAGAAATTATATATGTTTAAAAGATTCTGTAGTCATAATTATGTGTAAGTTATTTATTTTCTATGTAATTTGTTTGTTGTTGATTAATTATTTTTGTATCTTTGGTCAGTTTGGGTCACCTGAATATTAACCCCTTAGCTTATTTCACCTAATGATTAACCACCCTAATGCTAGCCTAACCAAACTTAATCTAACCTAACCTCACTCAACCCAACCAAACTAACCCAACCTAACCTATCCTAACCCCCTAATAAGCTGGGGGGCCTAATCTTCAGGTGATCCATGGATAATCTTCTGTTATGGGGAATCGTCATAAAAACCTCAATGTGTTCAGCCCTAGGGTTCGTATATCAAGTATTAACACACACACACACACACACACACCCCTTTAATTATATTCTTTATAGGTATTGCAGTAAATTACAAAATATATTACAGGTATATAATTTATCAGTATTTTTTTTTATAAACTAATTTTAAATTCTAGTGGACAAGGATATTAATCTAGCAGTCAATTTTTAACTCTTGACTGAAAGATTTTAAAAACACCCATTGCATTTTGTAGTGCTAATATGCAATAGATTATATACATTAGTCTATAAAAATACATTAGATTATATACATTACTCTATAAAAATACAATAGATTATAAACATTAGTCTATAAAAATACAATAGATTATAACATTAGTCTATAAAAATACAATAGATTATAACATTAGTCTATAAAAATACAATAGATTATATCATTAGTCTATAAAAATACAATAGATTATATACATTAGTCTATAAAAATACAATAGATTATATACATCAATAAATACATCACCTATAATATTAACTGGCAATTTAGCTTAAGAAAATTGCACTGAGCGGTAAGTATTAAATCGCATTTGAGTAACTCATTAGCATAAATATTTCACTCATTATAATTAGAAAGTCATTAATACCATTTTGATGTCATCCTCTCGGGGTAATTTGTGTTTTTGAAATGATGCTAATTACCTCTGGGGGGGTAATTAGTGCTGGCAAGGAGGTGTTAAATGTTAATGGCCGGTGAAATTAGTGAGTTAGTGAGGTGATTTTACTCTCTCTCTCTCTCTCTCTCTCTCTCTCTCTCTCTCTCTCTCTCTCTCTCTCTCTCTCTTTGTCAATACTATCTGCATCTCCTTCCCTTTCCCTCCCCCTCTCTCATTCCCTCTCCTTGCTGTTTCCTCTTCTCCCTCTCTCTCATTCCCTCTCCTCACTGTTCCCTCTCCTCCCTCTCCCTTCTCTCACCTCCTATCAGTTATCACCATGTTGACAGATTATCACCATTATTATAGATTATCACCATTATTACAGATTATCACCATGTTGATAGTAATAATGACATAATAACACCTTTAACTTAGTAATTATCAGCAAATTATATCAATAATTCTGATTATCTCCAGTACATGAGGGGTTGTATATATAATTCATATAATCGTCAGTCTGTCTGTATAAATAAGTATTAATTTACTGGGTTGGCCGGATAGGTTAAATTAATTGATTAGAAGCCAGGTAGACTTACCTTAGAAGCCAGATGGTTAGTGGATAAGCCAAATAGGGTTACTGTAGAAGCCAGATGGTTAGTGGATAAGCCAAATAGGGTTACTGTAGAAGCCAGATAGATTAGTGAATAGAGAGATAATAGAATAAGCCAAGCCAGATGAGATTAGAAGTCAGATAGCCAATTGATGGCCAAGCCAGATAGAGGTAGTTTACTGAAGAGATAACCTTTAAGCCAGATGGGATAGCAATAAATTGCCTTTAAGCCGGATGGGATAGCAATAAGTAGCCCTTAAGCCGGATGGGATAGCAATAAATAGACCATAAGCCGGATGGGATAGCAATAAATAGCCCTTAAGCCGGATGGGATAGCAATAAATAGCCCTTAAGCCGCATGGGATAGCAATAAATAGCCCTTAAGCCGGATGGGATAGCAATAAATAGCTCTTAAGCCGGATGGGATAGCAATAAATAGCAAATAGTTAATAAAATTATCTCACCCTATCTTCCTCATACAGGGCCGGCTAGATTGGAGGGATTAGGGAGTTGTAGAGGGATTGGAGGAAGGATTAGGGAGTTGTAGAGGGATTGGAGGAAGGATTAGGGAGTTGTAGAGGGATTAGAGGAAGGATTAGGGAGTTGTAGAGGGATTAGGGAGTAGGGATATGATTGGAGGTAGGATTAGGGATGATATTGTGACCAGGATTAGGATAGGATTAGGGATTGGAAGGAAGAATTAAATATGAAAGATTATCCTAA